>NW_026648285.1:300000-415249 GCF_030028045.1 Hippopotamus amphibius kiboko
AGGACTGTCTATAACATAATCAACAAGGACCCAGTGTATGGCAGAAGGAACCCAACAACAGGCTTTAATAAGCTCTATGGGAACAGGTCCTGAAAAAGAACATAAATGCGTGTCTGCATATAAGGGACTCAACGTGCTGTATACCGGAAACACACAAAAAGGAAAACACAACGGAATATGCTAAATCAGCTGTAGCACACACACACAAAACTAAGGAATTTAAACAAAACAGAAATACAGAAAGAGAAATGCCGACTCTATTCCCCTCAGGCCTTGGTGACCTGGGCTGCTGGCACATCCCTGGAGACGGAGCAGGCTTGGGTCCCAAGGCTGGGCTGGGCTGGGCTGGGGCTGAGCGAGCAGGGCAGGAACTGCCTGCAACGGAGCCTTCCCCTCCCACCTGCAGAGCCTGCTCCCCTGGCCATGAGACCTCCCTCTCCAGATCCAGGCAGGCCCTCCTACAGAGACACCAGGCCTCCTGCACCCAAAGGATGCTGGAGCCTCCGGGCTGCAAGAGCCTGGAAAAGTCCCCAGGGCTGCATGACTCCTGGTGGGCGGCTGCCACCCCCAGCCTCCTGCCTTAGGGTCGCCCACCTAGGCTGGGCAGCATCCCCCACAGAGGGCTGCGGCAGGATGTGGCACGTGTCGGGGCTGAAGGGTCGGGGGGAGCAGGGAAGGGGACACCAGCCTCGGGTGTTCCTTCGGGCACATCCCGTCGAAGCGCCAAGCCAGGAGCAGGACCTTCCCTGAGGCTCTGGTTGCCTGGGAAACCGGGGTGCGGCACGAAGCGTGCTGCCGCCTGGTGGCCGATTCCCCGAACAGCCACCTGAAAGCCGCACCGAAGACACTTCCTGTTCCCAAGGCCCTTGAGGCTGGGATGGACACCTGCCCTCCTGAAACGTCCTGGCGGAAAACATCGGAAAGCAATTCCAACCAGTGCCCACTTTCAAGGAGACAACTGCAAGAGGGAAATTGTACTCACCCTGTATTAGGGGAAAAAGAGGACGTGGAAAGATACCAGCATCACTAATTCTTCAAGGGATGCCAAATCCTAACTTCAATGAGGTGTCACCTCCCATCCGGCAGCATGCCCAGCATCAAAAACAAAAGGCGTCAAGAGGTAGATGCTGGAGAGGGCTTGGGAACAAGGGAATCCTCCTACACCGATGGTGGGGGTGTTAAAGGGTGCAGCCTCTATGGAGAGCACGGTGGAGGGTCTTTAAATAATTGCACATCGAGTTCCCCTAGCATCCCTTAATCCCACTCCTGGGCTTCGAGCCAGAGAAAAACCAATAAAGAAAACGACACCTGCACCCCTGTTTTCAGGGCAACACTATTTACATTAACCAAGACACAGAATCAGCCAACGTGTCCACCCACAGAAAAATGAACATGATCGGGTCCATATACACAACGGAATACGAGCCAGCCCTAAAAAGGAACGAAATGATGCCACAGGCAGCAACACGCATGGACTGGGAGCTTATCATACTAAGTGAAGGAAGTGAGGGAGAGAAAGACATATATCATAAGTTATCTTGTCCTCCTGCAATCTCCAAGTGCATACAAATGAATTACTTTACAAAACAGGAAAGGCTCACAGTCGTAGGAAACAAGGTCATCAACATAAGAGGTGAGAAGGGAGGGTCACGATAGGAGGTCGGGATTAACGGACACACATACACACATCAAGCAGAATCTCACAGAGGGCCTACTGAAAGACACTGGGAATTCTATGGAACACTAAGCTGTATGGGGGAAAAACCAAAAAAGAATAGATATGCACCTATGTGTAACCGAATCAAGTTCCTGTACACCTAACAGAAACACAACATTGGAAATCAACTCTACTCCAGCGTCATACAGAAATTGAATTAAAAAAAGAAACGAGAGACAGAGAGGGGTGAAGAGGTGCTGCCGCCTTGTGGCCGTTTCCTGTAACAACAACTTGGAAGCCTGTGCTGAAGGATGCCTCTATTCCCAAGGGCTGTGGGGCTTAAAGGAAACCCTCCTGCCCTCAAGGACCGTCCTGGGGTAGCTCTCCGACAGAGAATTCTAAACAGGGTGAACGTCCACGATGCCAACTTCACGAGGGATGTCTGACTCATCCTTTGAAAAAAAAATCACACCAAAACATATCAGTATTGCTAACTAGTAGAGAGAGGCAAATCAAAACGACAACCAGGTCTCACCTCACAGCGGTCAGAATGGCGACTGTCCAAAAGGCTACAGACAACCAATGCTGGAGAGGGTGTGGAGAAAAGGGGAACTGCCTATACGCGTGGTGGGAATGTCCATTGGGGACAGCCACTATGGGGAACAACCTGGAGGTTCCTTAAGAAACTCACAAGAGAATGAAAGTACAATACTCCCCAACACCAGACACAGAAACGGCACATGCACGAGAGATCTACGCTTCAGGCTGGATCCTCTCAGTGTTGAGGCACACCTAGGCAGAACCTGCTTTCACATGAATCGCAGCACTTTCTCTCTTGATCCACCTCTTAGAATCTTGAAAATCAACCAAAAAGAAACGAAAGGGAACTACGTTTCAACTTCAAAGCCTTTGCACAGCGCAGGAGACCCTACACAGAAACCAGAAGACAGCCCACAGAAGGGGAAAAAGGCTTTGCAAAGGAGATTCCCCACAAGGATTGGATTTCCAACACATACAAGCACGTCATGCAGCCGAGTAGCAAAAAAGCCACAAACAACCCTGTGAAAATGAGGCGACAGAGCTAAATGGACATTTCTCCCCGAAGGCTTCCAGATGGCCAAGGAGCACAGGTGATGAAGCTCGGCACCACTCACGATGGAAGAATTGCACATCCAGAGGACAATGAGGTATCACCCCACACAGGTCAGAAAGGCCATCCTGCAAAGTCAACAACAATAAAGGCTGGAGAGGGTGTGGAGAGAAGGGAACCCACTCACGCTGTGGATGGGAACATGGAAGGGGACATGCACGATGGAGGACAGGATGCATGTTCATGAAAACATGAAACACAGAAGTACCCTGGGACCCAGCCATGCCTCTCCTGGCTGTACACCGGAGAGAAGTAAAATTTGAAAAAGACACCTGCACCTCCACGATGCTGGCAGCACCATGCACAATAGCCCACACGGGGAGCCAGCCCTGGGTGGATAAGGACAGATACGTGGGTAAAGAAGATGTGGTCCAGATACCCCATGGAAGATTACTCAGCCACAAAACAGGGTGAAATCAGGCCACTTCCACCCACACGGAAGGAAGGAGGGATCATCCCACTAAGTGAACTGAGACAGCGAAGGACATGACTCTTAAGCTACCATTTGTAGGGGAACCTGAACACACACACAGAACAGAAACACCCTCACAGGCTTAGAAGCGACACTCATGGTTACCAAAAGAAAGAGGTGGTGGGCAGGGAGAGATCAGCAGGATGAGATGAACAGATACACAGGGCTTCTCATAAACTCCTCAACAAGGATGCTGGGGAGAGCACAAGGAGCCCTACTCAACACTCTGTCAGAAGCTATCTGGGAACAGGTGCTGGAGAAGAACATAGAGGCATCTAGGTAGAAGTGAATCCAGTTGCTGTATACAGGCAAAAAAACAAAGGAAAAGAAAAAGACAAAAACATCCCAGAATATTCTACATCAGCTGTAGCCATATATAAACTAAAAAATTTCACAAAAGAAACAGGAAAAGGAAATGCTGACTCTATTCCCCTCAGGCCTGGCACATCCCTGGAGACGGAGCAGGCTTGGGTCCCAAGGCTGGGCTGGGCTGGGCTGGGGCTGAGCAAGCAGGGCAGGAGGTGCCTGCAACGGAGCCTTCCCCTCCCACCTGCAGAGCCTGCTCCCCTGGCCATGGGACCTCCCTCTCCAGATCCAGGCGGGCCCTCCTACAGAGACACCAGGCCTCCTGCACCCAAAGGATGCTGGAGCCTCTGGGCTGCAAGAGCCCGGAAAAGTCCCCAGGGCTGCATGACTCCTGGTAGGGGCGCTCCCACCCCCAGCCTCCTGCCTTAGGGTCGCCCACCTAGGCTGGGCAGCATCCCCCACAGAGGGCTATGGCAGGATGTGGCATGTGTCGGGGCTGAAGGGTCGGGGGGAGCAGGGAAGGGGACACCAGCCTCGGGTGTTCCTTCGGGCACATCCCCTCAAAGCGCCAAGCCAGGAGCAGGACCTTCCCTGAGGCTCTGGTTGCCTGGGAAACCGGGGTCCAGCACAACGTCGTGCTGCCACCTGGTGGCCGATTCCCAGAACAACCACCTGAAAGCAACCCTCGAAGGCACATCCTGCTCCCAAGGCCAGTGGGGCTGGGATGTGTCCAAGACACCTGCCCTCCTGAAACGTCCTGGGGAAAACATTGGAAAACAATCCAAACCAGGGCCGACTTTCAAGGAGCCAACTGCAAGGGGGAAATTTACTCACAGCATACTATACAACAAGAAACAAAAAGGACACGGAATGATGCAACATCACTAATTCTTCAAGGGATGCAAATCCTAACTACAATGAGGTGTGACCTCCCATCCAGCAGGATGGCCAGCATCAAAAACAAAAACAGAAACAATCGACACAGAATAATTGCTGGAGAGGGCTTGGGGACAAGGGAATCCTCCTACACCAACGGTGGGGATGGTAAAGGGTGCAGCCTCTATGGAAAGCATGGTGGAGCTTCCTTAAATAATTACACATCGAGTTCCCCTAGGATCCGGCAATCCCACGCCTGGGCTTCGATCTGGAGAAAACCCAATAATGAGAGCGACACATGCACCCCTGTTTTCCGGGCAGTACTATTTACATTAGCCAAGACACAGAATCACCCAGCGTGTCCACCCACAGAAAAATGAAGACGGTGGGGTCCACGTATACAACGGAATACAAGCCAGCCCTAAGAAAGAACGAAATGATGCCACAGGCAGCAACATGGTTGCACTGGGGGGTTGCCACACTAAGTGACACAAGTCAGAGAGAGAGAGACATCATCAAATGTCTTTTCCACCTGCAATCTACAAAGTCACACACATGGACTCATTTACACAACAGAAACAGACTCACCGACGTAGGAAACACACTCCTGATAATCAACAAAAGAAGTTCGAGGGGAGGGCACGTTAGCAGGTCGGGATTAGCTGATACACACGAATACCTATCACATCGAATCTCACAGAGGACCTACTGAATGACACAGGGAATTCTACTGAACACACTGTCATAAGCTATTTGGGAAAGAAGCCGAGAAAGAATAGATATGCACCTGTGTGTAACCGAATCAAGTTCCTGTACACCTAACAGAAACACAACATTGGAAATCAACTCTACTCCAGCATCATATAGAAATTGAATTAAACAGAAAAAACCAACCAGAGAGGGGCGAAGAGGTGCTGCCGCCTTGTGGCCGTTTCCTGTAACAACAACTTGAAAGCCTGTGCTGAAGGATGCTTCTATTCCCAAGGGCTGCGGGGCTTAAAGGAAACCCGCCTTCCCTCAAGGACCGTCCTGGGGTAGCTCTCCAGCTGAGAATTCTAAACAGGGTGAACGTTCAGGAGGCCAACCTCAAGAGGGAAGTCTGATTCATCCTTTAAGAAAAACATCACACCAAAACATGTCAATATCATTACCTAGCAGAGAGAGGCAAATCAAAACGACAACCAGGTCTCAGCTCACAGCGGTCAGAATGGCAACTGTCCAAAAGGCTACAGACAATCAATGCTGGAGAGGGTGTGGAGAGAAGGAAACCCGCTCACGCTGTGGACGGGAATATGGGTGGGTACATCCACGATGAAGACCAGGAGGGAGGCTCATTGAAACACGAAACAGAGAAGGACCCTGTGACCCAGCCCACCCTCTCCCGGGCGTACATCCGGACACATTACAAAGTCATCTGCACCCCAGCGATCACGGCAGCCCTAGGCACAACAGCCCACACAGGGACCCAACCCAGGCGCATAAGGACGGAGGAATGGATAAAGACGCTGTGGTCCACATCCACAATGGGAGATTACTCAGCCACCAGACAGGGTGCAGGAAGGCCATTTCCAGCCACAGGGAAGGAAGCAGAGGTGATCCTCCTCAGGGAACTCCGTGAGACCGGGAGCAGCAAGTCTAGCCTAAGCCATCACTGGTGGGGCGGTGGACTCTAAACACAGATACAATGAACTTCTCTGCAAAACAGAAACAACCTCACAGGCTTACACAAGTCACCTATGGGTACCAAAAAACAGAGGTGGTGGGCAGGGACAAAGTAGCAGGTAGGGATAAACACATACACAGGACTGTCTATAACATAATCAACAAGGACCCAGTGTATGGCAGAAGGAACCCAACAACAGGCTTTAATAAGCTCTATGGGAACAGGTCCTGAAAAAGAACATACATGCGTGTCTGCATATAAGGGACTCAACGTGCTGTATACCGGAAACACACAAAAAGGAAAACACAACGGAATATGCTAAATCAGCTGTAGCACACACACACAAAACTAAGGAATTTAAACAAAACAGAAATACAGAAAGAGAAATGCCGACTCTATTCCCCTCAGGCCTTGGTGACCTGGGCTGCTGGCACATCCCTGGAGACGGAGCAGGCTTGGGTCCCAAGGCTGGGCTGGGCTGGGCTGGGGCTGAGCGAGCAGGGCAGGAACTGCCTGCAACGGAGCCTTCCCCTCCCACCTGCAGAGCCTGCTCCCCTGGCCATGAGACCTCCCTCTCCAGATCCAGGCGGGCCCTCCTACAGAGACACCAGGCCTCCTGCACCCAAAGGATGCTGGAGCCTCCGGGCTGCAAGAGCCTGGAAAAGTCCCCAGGGCTGCATGACTCCTGGTGGGCGGCTGCCACCCCCAGCCTCCTGCCTTAGGGTCGCCCACCTAGGCTGGGCAGCATCCCCCACAGAGGGCTGCGGCAGGATGTGGCACGTGTCGGGGCTGAAGGGTCGGGGGGAGCAGGGAAGGGGACACCAGCCTCGGGTGTTCCTTCGGGCACATCCCGTCGAAGCGCCAAGCCAGGAGCAGGACCTTCCCTGAGGCTCTGGTTGCCTGGGAAACCGGGGTGCGGCACAAAGACGTGCTGCCGCCTGGTGGCCGATTCCCCGAACAGCCACCTGAAAGCCGCACCGAAGACACTTCCTGTTCCCAAGGCCCTTGAGGCTGGGATGGACACCTGCCCTCCTGAAACGTCCTGGCGGAAAACATCGGAAAGCAATTCCAACCAGTGCCCACTTTCAAGGAGACAACTGCAAGAGGGAAATTGTACTCACCCTGTATTAGGGGAAAAAGAGGACGTGGAAAGATACCAGCATCACTAATTCTTCAAGGGATGCCAAATCCTAACTTCAATGAGGTGTCACCTCCCATCCGGCAGCATGCCCAGCATCAAAAACAAAAGGCGTCAAGAGGTAGATGCTGGAGAGGGCTTGGGAACAAGGGAATCCTCCTACACCGATGGTGGGGGTGTTAAAGGGTGCAGCCTCTATGGAGAGCACGGTGGAGGGTCTTTAAATAATTGCACATCGAGTTCCCCTAGCATCCCTTAATCCCACTCCTGGGCTTCGAGCCAGAGAAAAACCAATAAAGAAAACGACACCTGCACCCCTGTTTTCAGGGCAACACTATTTACATTAACCAAGACACAGAATCAGCCAACGTGTCCACCCACAGAAAAATGAACATGATCGGGTCCATATACACAACGGAATACGAGCCAGCCCTAAAAAGGAACGAAATGATGCCACAGGCAGCAACACGCATGGACTGGGAGCTTATCATACTAAGTGAAGGAAGTCAGGGAGAGAAAGACATATATCATAAGTTATCTTGTCCTCCTGCAATCTCCAAGTGCATACAAATGAATTACTTTACAAAACAGGAAAGGCTCACAGTCGTAGGAAACAAGGTCATCAACATAAGAGGTGAGAAGGGAGGGTCACGATAGGAGGTCGGGATTAACGGACACACATACACACATCAAGCAGAATCTCACAGAGGGCCTACTGAAAGACACTGGGAATTCTATGGAACACTAAGCTGTATGGGGGAAAAGCCAAAAAAGAATAGATATGCACCTATGTGTAACCGAATCAAGTTCCTGTACACCTAACAGAAACACAACATTGGAAATCAACTCTACTCCAGTGTCATACAGAAATTGAATTAAAAAAAGAAACGAGAGACAGAGAGGGGTGAAGAGGTGCTGCCGCCTTGTGGCCGTTTCCTGTAACAACAACTTGGAAGCCTGTGCTGAAGGATGCCTCTATTCCCAAGGGCTGTGGGGCTTAAAGGAAACCCTCCTGCCCTCAAGGACCGTCCTGGGGTAGCTCTCCGACAGAGAATTCTAAACAGGGTGAACGTCCACGATGCCAACTTCACGAGGGATGTCTGACTCATCCTTTGAAAAAAAAGTCACACCAAAACATATCAGTATTGCTAACTAGTAGAGAGAGGCAAATCAAAACGACAACCAGGTCTCACCTCACAGCGGTCAGAATGGCGACTGTCCAAAAGGCTACAGACAACCAATGCTGGAGAGGGTGTGGAGAAAAGGGGAACTGCCTATACGCGTGGTGGGAATGTCCATTGGGGACAGCCACTATGGGGAACAACCTGGAGGTTCCTTAAGAAACTCACAAGAGAATGAAAGTACAATACTCCCCAACACCAGACACAGAAACGGCACATGCACGAGAGATCTACGCTTCAGGCTGGATCCTCTCAGTGTTGAGGCACACCTAGGCAGAACCTGCTTTCACATGAATCGCAGCACTTTCTCTCTTGATCCACCTCTTAGAATCTTGAAAATCAACCAAAAAGAAACGAAAGGGAACTACGTTTCAACTTCAAAGCCTTTGCACAGCGCAGGAGACCCTACACAGAAACCAGAAGACAGCCCACAGAAGGGGAAAAAGGCTTTGCAAAGGAGATTCCCCACAAGGATTGGATTTCCAACACATACAAGCACGTCATGCAGCCGAGTAGCAAAAAAGCCACAAACAACCCTGTGAAAATGAGGCGACAGAGCTAAATGGACATTTCTCCCCGAAGGCTTCCAGATGGCCAAGGAGCACAGGTGATGAAGCTCGGCACCACTCACGATGGAAGAATTGCACATCCAGAGGACAATGAGGTATCACCCCACACAGGTCAGAAAGGCCATCCTGCAAAGTCAACAACAATAAAGGCTGGAGAGGGTGTGGAGAGAAGGGAACCCACTCACGCTGTGGATGGGAACATGGAAGGGGACATGCACGATGGAGGACAGGATGCATGTTCATGAAAACATGAAACACAGAAGTACCCTGGGACCCAGCCATGCCTCTCCTGGCTGTACACCGGAGAGAAGTAAAATTTGAAAAAGACACCTGCACCTCCACGATGCTGGCAGCACCATGCACAATAGCCCACACGGGGAGCCAGCCCTGGGTGGATAAGGACAGATACGTGGGTAAAGAAGATGTGGTCCAGATACACCATGGAAGATTACTCAGCCACAAAACAGGGTGAAATCAGGCCACTTCCACCCACACGGAAGGAAGGAGGGATCATCCCACTAAGTGAACTGAGACAGCGAAGGACATGACTCTTAAGCTACCATTTGTAGGGGAACCTGAACACACACACAGAACAGAAACACCCTCACAGGCTTAGAAGCGACACTCATGGTTACCAAAAGAAAGAGGTGGTGGGCAGGGAGAGATCAGCAGGATGAGATGAACAGATACACAGGGCTTCTCATAAACTCCTCAACAAGGATGCTGGGGAGAGCACAAGGAGCCCTACTCAACACTCTGTCAGAAGCTATCTGGGAACAGGTGCTGGAGAAGAACATAGAGGCATCTAGGTAGAAGTGAATCCAGTTGCTGTATACAGGCAAAAAAACAAAGGAAAAGAAAAAGACAAAAACATCCCAGAATATTCTACATCAGCTGTAGCCATATATAAACTAAAAAATTTCACAAAAGAAACAGGAAAAGGAAATGCTGACTCTATTCCCCTCAGGCCTGGCACATCCCTGGAGACGGAGCAGGCTTGGGTCCCAAGGCTGGGCTGGGCTGGGCTGGGGCTGAGCAAGCAGGGCAGGAGGTGCCTGCAACGGAGCCTTCCCCTCCCACCTGCAGAGCCTGCTCCCCTGGCCATGGGACCTCCCTCTCCAGATCCAGGCGGGCCCTCCTACAGAGACACCAGGCCTCCTGCACCCAAAGGATGCTGGAGCCTCTGGGCTGCAAGAGCCCGGAAAAGTCCCCAGGGCTGCATGACTCCTGGTAGGGGCGCTCCCACCCCCAGCCTCCTGCCTTAGGGTCGCCCACCTAGGCTGGGCAGCATCCCCCACAGAGGGCTATGGCAGGATGTGGCATGTGTCGGGGCTGAAGGGTCGGGGGGAGCAGGGAAGGGGACACCAGCCTCGGGTGTTCCTTCGGGCACATCCCCTCAAAGCGCCAAGCCAGGAGCAGGACCTTCCCTGAGGCTCTGGTTGCCTGGGAAACCGGGGTCCAGCACAACGTCGTGCTGCCACCTGGTGGCCGATTCCCAGAACAACCACCTGAAAGCAACCCTCGAAGGCACATCCTGCTCCCAAGGCCAGTGGGGCTGGGATGTGTCCAAGACACCTGCCCTCCTGAAACGTCCTGGGGAAAACATTGGAAAACAATCCAAACCAGGGCCGACTTTCAAGGAGCCAACTGCAAGGGGGAAATTTACTCACAGCATACTATACAACAAGAAACAAAAAGGACACGGAACGATGCAACATCACTAATTCTTCAAGGGATGCAAATCCTAACTACAATGAGGTGTGACCTCCCATCCAGCAGGATGGCCAGCATCAAAAACAAAAACAGAAACAATCGACACAGAATAATTGCTGGAGAGGGCTTGGGGACAAGGGAATCCTCCTACACCAATGGTGGGGATGGTAAAGGGTGCAGCCTCTATGGAAAGCACGGTGGAGCTTCCTTAAATAATTACACATCGAGTTCCCCTAGGATCCGGCAATCCCACGCCTGGGCTTCGATCTGGAGAAAACCCAATCATGAGAGCGACACATGCACCCCTGTTTTCCAGGCAGTACTATTTACATTAGCCAAGACACAGAATCACCCAGCGTGTCCACCCACAGAAAAATGAAGACGGTGGGGTCCACGTATACAACGGAATACAAGCCAGCCCTAAGAAAGAACGAAATGATGCCACAGGCAGCAACATGGTTGCACTGGGGGGTTGCCACACTAAGTGACACAAGTCAGAGAGAGAGAGACATCATCAAATGTCTTTTCCACCTGCAATCTACAAAGTCACACACATGGACTCATTTACACAACAGAAACAGACTCACCGACGTAGGAAACACACTCCTGATAATCAACAAAAGAAGTTCGAGGGGAGGGCACGTTAGCAGGTCGGGATTAGCTGATACACACGAATACCTATCACATCGAATCTCACAGAGGACCTACTGAATGACACAGGGAATTCTACTGAACACACTGTCATAAGCTATTTGGGAAAGAAGCCGAGAAAGAATAGATATGCACCTGTGTGTAACCGAATCAAGTTCCTGTACACCTAACAGAAACACAACATTGGAAATCAACTCTACTCCAGCATCATATAGAAATTGAATTAAACAGAAAAAACCAACCAGAGAGGGGCGAAGAGGTGCTGCCGCCTTGTGGCCGTTTCCTGTAACAACAACTTGAAAGCCTGTGCTGAAGGATGCTTCTATTCCCAAGGGCTGCGGGGCTTAAAGGAAACCCGCCTTCCCTCAAGGACCGTCCTGGGGTAGCTCTCCAGCTGAGAATTCTAAACAGGGTGGACGTTCAGGAGGCCAACCTCAAGAGGGAAGTCTGATTCATCCTTTAAGAAAAACATCACACCAAAACATGTCAATATCATTACCTAGCAGAGAGAGGCAAATCAAAACGACAACCAGGTCTCAGCTCACAGCGGTCAGAATGGCAACTGTCCAAAAGGCTACAGACAATCAATGCTGGAGAGGGTGTGGAGAGAAGGAAACCCGCTCACGCTGTGGACGGGAATATGGGTGGGTACCTCCACGATGAAGACCAGGAGGGAGGCTCATTGAAACACGAAACAGAGAAGGACCCTGTGACCCAGCCCACCCTCTCCCGGGCGTACATCCGGACACATTACAAAGTCATCTGCACCCCAGCGATCACGGCAGCCCTAGGCACAACAGCCCACACAGGGACCCAACCCAGGCGCATAAGGACGGAGGAATGGATAAAGACGCTGTGGTCCACATCCACAATGGGAGATTACTCAGCCACCAGACAGGGTGCAGGAAGGCCATTTCCAGCCACAGGGAAGGAAGCAGAGGTGATCCTCCTCAGGGAACTCCGTGAGACCGGGAGCAGCAAGTCTAGCCTAAGCCATCACTGGTGGGGCGGTGGACTCTAAACACAGATACAATGAACTTCTCTGCAAAACAGAAACAACCTCACAGGCTTACACAAGTCACCTATGGGTACCAAAAAACAGAGGTGGTGGGCAGGGACAAAGTAGCAGGTAGGGATAAACACATACACAGGACTGTCTATAACATAATCAACAAGGACCCAGTGTATGGCAGAAGGAACCCAACAACAGGCTTTAATAAGCTCTATGGGAACAGGTCCTGAAAAAGAACATACATGCGTGTCTGCATATAAGGGACTCAACGTGCTGTATACCGGAAACACACAAAAAGGAAAACACAACGGAATATGCTAAATCAGCTGTAGCACACACACACAAAACTAAGGAATTTAAACAAAACAGAAATACAGAAAGAGAAATGCCGACTCTATTCCCCTCAGGCCTTGGTGACCTGGGCTGCTGGCACATCCCTGGAGACGGAGCAGGCTTGGGTCCCAAGGCTGGGCTGGGCTGGGCTGGGGCTGAGCGAGCAGGGCAGGAACTGCCTGCAACGGAGCCTTCCCCTCCCACCTGCAGAGCCTGCTCCCCTGGCCATGAGACCTCCCTCTCCAGATCCAGGCGGGCCCTCCTACAGAGACACCAGGCCTCCTGCACCCAAAGGATGCTGGAGCCTCCGGGCTGCAAGAGCCTGGAAAAGTCCCCAGGGCTGCATGACTCCTGGTGGGCGGCTGCCACCCCCAGCCTCCTGCCTTAGGGTCGCCCACCTAGGCTGGGCAGCATCCCCCACAGAGGGCTGCGGCAGGATGTGGCACGTGTCGGGGCTGAAGGGTCGGGGGGAGCAGGGAAGGGGACACCAGCCTCGGGTGTTCCTTCGGGCACATCCCGTCGAAGCGCCAAGCCAGGAGCAGGACCTTCCCTGAGGCTCTGGTTGCCTGGGAAACCGGGGTGCGGCACGAAGACGTGCTGCCGCCTGGTGGCCGATTCCCCGAACAGCCACCTGAAAGCCGCACCGAAGACACTTCCTGTTCCCAAGGCCCTTGAGGCTGGGATGGACACCTGCCCTCCTGAAACGTCCTGGCGGAAAACATCGGAAAGCAATTCCAACCAGTGCCCACTTTCAAGGAGACAACTGCAAGAGGGAAATTGTACTCACCCTGTATTAGGGGAAAAAGAGGACGTGGAAAGATACCAGCATCACTAATTCTTCAAGGGATGCCAAATCCTAACTTCAATGAGGTGTCACCTCCCATCCGGCAGCATGCCCAGCATCAAAAACAAAAGGCGTCAAGAGGTAGATGCTGGAGAGGGCTTGGGAACAAGGGAATCCTCCTACACCGATGGTGGGGGTGTTAAAGGGTGCAGCCTCTATGGAGAGCACGGTGGAGGGTCTTTAAATAATTGCACATCGAGTTCCCCTAGCATCCCTTAATCCCACTCCTGGGCTTCGAGCCAGAGAAAAACCAATAAAGAAAACGACACCTGCACCCCTGTTTTCAGGGCAACACTATTTACATTAACCAAGACACAGAATCAGCCAACGTGTCCACCCACAGAAAAATGAACATGATCGGGTCCATATACACAATGGAATACGAGCCAGCCCTAAAAAGGAACGAAATGATGCCACAGGCAGCAACACGCATGGACTGGGAGCTTATCATACTAAGTGAAGGAAGTGAGGGAGAGAAAGACATATATCATAAGTTATCTTGTCCTCCTGCAATCTCCAAGTGCATACAAATGAATTACTTTACAAAACAGGAAAGGCTCACAGTCGTAGGAAACAAGGTCATCAACATAAGAGGTGAGAAGGGAGGGTCACGATAGGAGGTCGGGATTAACGGACACACATACACACATCAAGTAGAATCTCACAGAGGACCTACTGAAAGACACTGGGAATTCTATGGAACACTAAGCTGTATGGGGGAAAAACCAAAAAAGAATAGATATGCACCTATGTGTAACCGAATCAAGTTCCTGTACACCTAACAGAAACACAACATTGGAAATCAACTCTACTCCAGCGTCATACAGAAATTGAATTAAAAAAAGAAACGAGAGACAGAGAGGGGTGAAGAGGTGCTGCCGCCTTGTGGCCGTTTCCTGTAACAACAACTTGGAAGCCTGTGCTGAAGGATGCCTCTATTCCCAAGGGCTGTGGGGCTTAAAGGAAACCCTCCTGCCCTCAAGGACCGTCCTGGGGTAGCTCTCCGACAGAGAATTCTAAACAGGGTGAACGTCCACGATGCCAACTTCACGAGGGATGTCTGACTCATCCTTTGAAAAAAAAATCACACCAAAACATATCAGTATTGCTAACTAGTAGAGAGAGGCAAATCAAAACGACAACCAGGTCTCACCTCACAGCGGTCAGAATGGCGACTGTCCAAAAGGCTACAGACAACCAATGCTGGAGAGGGTGTGGAGAAAAGGGGAACTGCCTATACGCGTGGTGGGAATGTCCATTGGGGACAGCCACTATGGGGAACAACCTGGAGGTTCCTTAAGAAACTCACAAGAGAATGAAAGTACAATACTCCCCAACACCAGACACAGAAACGGCACATGCACGAGAGATCTACGCTTCAGGCTGGATCCTCTCAGTGTTGAGGCACACCTAGGCAGAACCTGCTTTCACATGAATCGCAGCACTTTCTCTCTTGATCCACCTCTTAGAATCTTGAAAATCAACCAAAAAGAAACGAAAGGGAACTACGTTTCAACTTCAAAGCCTTTGCACAGCGCAGGAGACCCTACACAGAAACCAGAAGACAGCCCACAGAAGGGGAAAAAGGCTTTGCAAAGGAGATTCCCCACAAGGATTGGATTTCCAACACATACAAGCACGTCATGCAGCCGAGTAGCAAAAAAGCCACAAACAACCCTGTGAAAACGAGGCGACAGAGCTAAATGGACATTTCTCCCCGAAGGCTTCCAGATGGCCAAGGAGCACAGGTGATGAAGCTCGGCACCACTCACGATGGAAGAATTGCACATCCAGAGGACAATGAGGTATCACCCCACACAGGTCAGAAAGGCCATCCTGCAAAGTCAACAACAATAAAGGCTGGAGAGGGTGTGGAGAGAAGGGAACCCACTCACGCTGTGGATGGGAACATGGAAGGGGACATGCACGATGGAGGACAGGATGCATGTTCATGAAAACATGAAACACAGAAGTACCCTGGGACCCAGCCATGCCTCTCCTGGCCGTACACCGGAGAGAAGTAAAATTTGAAAAAGACACCTGCACCTCCACGATGCTGGCAGCACCATGCACAATAGCCCACACGGGGAGCCAGCCCTGGGTGGATAAGGACAGATACGTGGGTAAAGAAGATGTGGTCCAGATACACCATGGAAGATTACTCAGCCACAAAACAGGGTGAAATCAGGCCACTTCCACCCACACGGAAGGAAGGAGGGATCATCCCACTAAGTGAACTGAGACAGCGAAGGACATGACTCTTAAGCTACCATTTGTAGGGGAACCTGAACACACACACAGAACAGAAACACCCTCACAGGCTTAGAAGCGACACTCATGGTTACCAAAAGAAAGAGGTGGTGGGCAGGGAGAGATCAGCAGGATGAGATGAACAGATACACAGGGCTTCTCATAAACTCCTCAACAAGGATGCTGGGGAGAGCACAAGGAGCCCTACTCAACACTCTGTCAGAAGCTATCTGGGAACAGGTGCTGGAGAAGAACATAGAGGCATCTAGGTAGAAGTGAATCCAGTTGCTGTATACAGGCAAAAAAACAAAGGAAAAGAAAAAGACAAAACCATCCCAGAATATTCTACATCAGCTGTAGCCATATATAAACTAAAAAATTTCACAAAAGAAACAGGAAAAGGAAATGCTGACTCTATTCCCCTCAGGCCTGGCACATCCCTGGAGACGGAGCAGGCTTGGGTCCCAAGGCTGGGCTGGGCTGGGCTGGGGCTGAGCAAGCAGGGCAGGAGGTGCCTGCAACGGAGCCTTCCCCTCCCACCTGCAGAGCCTGCTCCCCTGGCCATGGGACCTCCCTCTCCAGATCCAGGCGGGCCCTCCTACAGAGACACCAGGCCTCCTGCACCCAAAGGATGCTGGAGCCTCTGGGCTGCAAGAGCCCGGAAAAGTCCCCAGGGCTGCATGACTCCTGGTAGGGGCGCTCCCACCCCCAGCCTCCTGCCTTAGGGTCGCCCACCTAGGCTGGGCAGCATCCCCCACAGAGGGCTATGGCAGGATGTGGCATGTGTCGGGGCTGAAGGGTCGGGGGGAGCAGGGAAGGGGACACCAGCCTCGGGTGTTCCTTCGGGCACATCCCCTCAAAGCGCCAAGCCAGGAGCAGGACCTTCCCTGAGGCTCTGGTTGCCTGGGAAACCGGGGTCCAGCACAACGTCGTGCTGCCACCTGGTGGCCAATTCCCAGAACAACCACCTGAAAGCAACCCTCGAAGGCACATCCTGCTCCCAAGGCCAGTGGGGCTGGGATGTGTCCAAGACACCTGCCCTCCTGAAACGTCCTGGGGAAAACATTGGAAAACAATCCAAACCAGGGCCGACTTTCAAGGAGCCAACTGCAAGGGGGAAATTTACTCACAGCATACTATACAACAAGAAACAAAAAGGACACAGAACGATGCAACATCACTAATTCTTCAAGGGATGCAAATCCTAACTACAATGAGGTGTGACCTCCCATCCAGCAGGATGGCCAGCATCAAAAACAAAAACAGAAACAATCGACACAGAATAATTGCTGGAGAGGGCTTGGGGACAAGGGAATCCTCCTACACCAACGGTGGGGATGGTAAAGGGTGCAGCCTCTATGGAAAGCACGGTGGAGCTTCCTTAAATAATTACACATCGAGTTCCCCTAGGATCCGGCAATCCCACGCCTGGGCTTCGATCTGGAGAAAACCCAATCATGAGAGCGACACATGCACCCCTGTTTTCCGGGCAGTACTATTTACATTAGCCAAGACACAGAATCACCCAGCGTGTCCACCCACAGAAAAATGAAGACGGTGGGGTCCATGTATACAACGGAATACAAGCCAGCCCTAAGAAAGAACGAAATGATGCCACAGGCAGCAACATGGTTGCACTGGGGGGTTGCCACACTAAGTGACACAAGTCAGAGAGAGAGAGACATCATCAAATGTCTTTTCCACCTGCAATCTACAAAGTCACACACATGGACTCATTTACACAACAGAAACAGACTCACCGACGTAGGAAACACACTCCTGATAATCAACAAAAGAAGTTCGAGGGGAGGGCACGTTAGGAGGTCGGGATTAGCTGATACACACGAATACCTATCACATCGAATCTCACAGAGGACCTACTGAATGACACAGGGAATTCTACTGAACACACTGTCATAAGCTATTTGGGAAAGAAGCCGAGAAAGAATAGATATGCACCTGTGTGTAACCGAATCAAGTTCCTGTACACCTAACAGAAACACAACATTGGAAATCAACTCTACTCCAGCATCATATAGAAATTGAATTAAACAGAAAAAACCAACCAGAGAGGGGCGAAGAGGTGCTGCCGCCTTGTGGCCGTTTCCTGTAACAACAACTTGAAAGCCTGTGCTGAAGGATGCTTCTATTCCCAAGGGCTGCGGGGCTTAAAGGAAACCCGCCTTCCCTCAAGGACCGTCCTGGGGTAGCTCTCCAGCTGAGAATTCTAAACAGGGTGAACGTTCAGGAGGCCAACCTCAAGAGGGAAGTCTGATTCATCCTTTAAGAAAAACATCACACCAAAACATGTCAATATCATTACCTAGCAGAGAGAGGCAAATCAAAACGACAACCAGGTCTCAGCTCACAGCGGTCAGAATGGCAACTGTCCAAAAGGCTACAGACAATCAATGCTGGAGAGGGTGTGGAGAGAAGGAAACCCGCTCACGCTGTGGACGGGAATATGGGTGGGTACATCCACGATGAAGACCAGGAGGGAGGCTCATTGAAACACGAAACAGAGAAGGACCCTGTGACCCAGCCCACCCTCTCCCGGGCATACATCCGGACACATTACAAAGTCATCTGCACCCCAGCGATCACGGCAGCCCTAGGCACAACAGCCCACACAGGGACCCAACCCAGGCACATAAGGACGGAGGAATGGATAAAGACGCTGTGGTCCACATCCACAATGGGAGATTACTCAGCTACCAGACAGGGTGCAGGAAGGCCATTTCCAGCCACAGGGAAGGAAGCAGAGGTGATCCTCCTCAGGGAACTCCGTGAGACCGGGAGCAGCAAGTCTAGCCTAAGCCATCACTGGTGGGGCGGTGGACTCTAAACACAGATACAATGAACTTCTCTGCAAAACAGAAACAACCTCACAGGCTTACACAAGTCACCTATGGGTACCAAAAAACAGAGGTGGTGGGCAGGGACAAAGTAGCAGGTAGGGATAAACACATACACAGGACTGTCTATAACATAATCAACAAGGACCCAGTGGATAGCAGAAGGAACCCAACAACAGGCTTTAATAAGCTCTATGGGAACAGGTCCTGAAAAAGAACATAAATGCGTGTCTGCATATAAGGGACTCAACGTGCTGTATACCGGAAACACACAAAAAGGAAAACACAACGGAATATGCTAAATCAGCTGTAGCACACACACACAAAACTAAGGAATTTAAACAAAACAGAAATACAGAAAGAGAAATGCCGACTCTATTCCCCTCAGGCCTTGGTGACCTGGGCTGCTGGCACATCCCTGGAGACGGAGCAGGCTTGGGTCCCAAGGCTGGGCTGGGCTGGGCTGGGGCTGAGCGAGCAGGGCAGGAACTGCCTGCAACGGAGCCTTCCCCTCCCACCTGCAGAGCCTGCTCCCCTGGCCATGAGACCTCCCTCTCCAGATCCAGGCGGGCCCTCCTACAGAGACACCAGGCCTCCTGCACCCAAAGGATGCTGGAGCCTCCGGGCTGCAAGAGCCTGGAAAAGTCCCCAGGGCTGCATGACTCCTGGTGGGCGGCTGCCACCCCCAGCCTCCTGCCTTAGGGTCGCCCACCTAGGCTGGGCAGCATCCCCCACAGAGGGCTGCGGCAGGATGTGGCACGTGTCGGGGCTGAAGGGTCGGGGGGAGCAGGGAAGGGGACACCAGCCTCGGGTGTTCCTTCGGGCACATCCCCTCGAAGCGCCAAGCCAGGAGCAGGACCTTCCCTGAGGCTCTGGTTGCCTGGGAAACCGGGGTGCGGCACGAAGACGTGCTGCCGCCTGGTGGCCGATTCCCCGAACAGCCACCTGAAAGCCGCACCGAAGACACTTCCTGTTCCCAAGGCCCTTGAGGCTGGGATGGACACCTGCCCTCCTGAAACGTCCTGGCGGAAAACATCGGAAAGCAATTCCAACCAGTGCCCACTTTCAAGGAGACAACTGCAAGAGGGAAATTGTACTCACCCTGTATTAGGGGAAAAAGAGGACGTGGAAAGATACCAGCATCACTAATTCTTCAAGGGATGCCAAATCCTAACTTCAATGAGGTGTCACCTCCCATCCGGCAGCATGCCCAGCATCAAAAACAAAAGGCGTCAAGAGGTAGATGCTGGAGAGGGCTTGGGAACAAGGGAATCCTCCTACACCGATGGTGGGGGTGTTAAAGGGTGCAGCCTCTATGGAGAGCACGGTGGAGGGTCTTTAAATAATTGCACATCGAGTTCCCCTAGCATCCCTTAATCCCACTCCTGGGCTTCGAGCCAGAGAAAAACCAATAAAGAAAACGACACCTGCACCCCTGTTTTCAGGGCAACACTATTTACATTAACCAAGACACAGAATCAGCCAACGTGTCCACCCACAGAAAAATGAACATGATCGGGTCCATATACACAATGGAATATGAGCCAGCCCTAAAAAGGAACGAAATGATGCCACAGGCAGCAACACGCATGGACTGGGAGCTTATCATACTAAGTGAAGGAAGTCAGGGAGAGAAAGACATATATCATAAGTTATCTTGTCCTCCTGCAATCTCCAAGTGCATACAAATGAATTACTTTACAAAACAGGAAAGGCTCACAGTCGTAGGAAACAAGGTCATCAACATAAGAGGTGAGAAGGGAGGGTCACGATAGGAGGTCGGGATTAACGGACACACATACACACATCAAGTAGAATCTCACAGAGGACCTACTGAAAGACACTGGGAATTCTATGGAACACTAAGCTGTATGGGGGAAAAACCAAAAAAGAATAGATATGCACCTATGTGTAACCGAATCAAGTTCCTGTACACCTAACAGAAACACAACATTGGAAATCAACTCTACTCCAGCGTCATACAGAAATTGAATTAAAAAAAGAAACGAGAGACAGAGAGGGGTGAAGAGGTGCTGCCGCCTTGTGGCCGTTTCCTGTAACAACAACTTGGAAGCCTGTGCTGAAGGATGCCTCTATTCCCAAGGGCTGTGGGGCTTAAAGGAAACCCTCCTGCCCTCAAGGACCGTCCTGGGGTAGCTCTCCGACAGAGAATTCTAAACAGGGTGAACGTCCACGATGCCAACTTCATGAGGGATGTCTGACTCATCCTTTGAAAAAAAAATCACACCAAAACATATCAGTATTGCTAACTAGTAGAGAGAGGCAAATCAAAACGACAACCAGGTCTCACCTCACAGCGGTCAGAATGGCGACTGTCCAAAAGGCTACAGACAACCAATGCTGGAGAGGGTGTGGAGAAAAGGGGAACTGCCTATACGCGTGGTGGGAATGTCCATTGGGGACAGCCACTATGGGGAACAACCTGGAGGTTCCTTAAGAAACTCACAAGAGAATGAAAGTACAATACTCCCCAACACCAGACACAGAAACGGCACATGCACGAGAGATCTACGCTTCAGGCTGGATCCTCTCAGTGTTGAGGCACACCTAGGCAGAACCTGCTTTCACATGAATCACAGCACTTTCTCTCTTGATCCACCTCTTAGAATCTTGAAAATCAACCAAAAAGAAACGAAAGGGAACTACGTTTCAACTTCAAAGCCTTTGCACAGCGCAGGAGACCCTACACAGAAACCAGAAGACAGCCCACAGAAGGGGAAAAAGGCTTTGCAAAGGAGATTCCCCACAAGGATTGGATTTCCAACACATACAAGCACGTCATGCAGCCGAGTAGCAAAAAAGCCACAAACAACCCTGTGAAAACGAGGCGACAGAGCTAAATGGACATTTCTCCCCGAAGGCTTCCAGATGGCCAAGGAGCACAGGTGATGAAGCTCGGCACCACTCACGATGGAAGAATTGCACATCCAGAGGACAATGAGGTATCACCCCACACAGGTCAGAAAGGCCATCCTGCAAAGTCAACAACAATAAAGGCTGGAGAGGGTGTGGAGAGAAGGGAACCCACTCACGCTGTGGATGGGAACATGGAAGGGGACATGCACGATGGAGGACAGGATGCATGTTCATGAAAACATGAAACACAGAAGTACCCTGGGACCCAGCCATGCCTCTCCTGGCCGTACACCGGAGAGAAGTAAAATTTGAAAAAGACACCTGCACCTCCACGATGCTGGCAGCACCATGCACAATAGCCCACACGGGGAGCCAGCCCTGGGTGGATAAGGACAGATACGTGGGTAAAGAAGATGTGGTCCAGATACACCATGGAAGATTACTCAGCCACAAAACAGGGTGAAATCAGGCCACTTCCACCCACACGGAAGGAAGGAGGGATCATCCCACTAAGTGAACTGAGACAGCGAAGGACATGACTCTTAAGCTACCATTTGTAGGGGAACCTGAACACACACACAGAACAGAAACACCCTCACAGGCTTAGAAGCGACACTCATGGTTACCAAAAGAAAGAGGTGGTGGGCAGGGAGAGATCAGCAGGATGAGATGAACAGATACACAGGGCTTCTCATAAACTCCTCAACAAGGATGCTGGGGAGAGCACAAGGAGCCCTACTCAACACTCTGTCAGAAGCTATCTGGGAACAGGTGCTGGAGAAGAACATAGAGGCATCTAGGTAGAAGTGAATCCAGTTGCTGTATACAGGCAAAAAAACAAAGGAAAAGAAAAAGACAAAACCATCCCAGAATATTCTACATCAGCTGTAGCCATATATAAACTAAAAAATTTCACAAAAGAAACAGGAAAAGGAAATGCTGACTCTATTCCCCTCAGGCCTGGCACATCCCTGGAGACGGAGCAGGCTTGGGTCCCAAGGCTGGGCTGGGCTGGGCTGGGGCTGAGCAAGCAGGGCAGGAGGTGCCTGCAACGGAGCCTTCCCCTCCCACCTGCAGAGCCTGCTCCCCTGGCCATGGGACCTCCCTCTCCAGATCCAGGCGGGCCCTCCTACAGAGACACCAGGCCTCCTGCACCCAAAGGATGCTGGAGCCTCTGGGCTGCAAGAGCCCGGAAAAGTCCCCAGGGCTGCATGACTCCTGGTAGGGGCGCTCCCACCCCCAGCCTCCTGCCTTAGGGTCGCCCACCTAGGCTGGGCAGCATCCCCCACAGAGGGCTATGGCAGGATGTGGCATGTGTCGGGGCTGAAGGGTCGGGGGGAGCAGGGAAGGGGACACCAGCCTCGGGTGTTCCTTCGGGCACATCCCCTCAAAGCGCCAAGCCAGGAGCAGGACCTTCCCTGAGGCTCTGGTTGCCTGGGAAACCGGGGTCCAGCACAACGTCGTGCTGCCACCTGGTGGCCAATTCCCAGAACAACCACCTGAAAGCAACCCTCGAAGGCACATCCTGCTCCCAAGGCCAGTGGGGCTGGGATGTGTCCAAGACACCTGCCCTCCTGAAACGTCCTGGGGAAAACATTGGAAAACAATCCAAACCAGGGCCGACTTTCAAGGAGCCAACTGCAAGGGGGAAATTTACTCACAGCATACTATACAACAAGAAACAAAAAGGACACGGAACGATGCAACATCACTAATTCTTCAAGGGATGCAAATCCTAACTACAATGAGGTGTGACCTCCCATCCAGCAGGATGGCCAGCATCAAAAACAAAAACAGAAACAATCGACACAGAATAATTGCTGGAGAGGGCTTGGGGACAAGGGAATCCTCCTACACCAATGGTGGGGATGGTAAAGGGTGCAGCCTCTATGGAAAGCACGGTGGAGCTTCCTTAAATAATTACACATCGAGTTCCCCTAGGATCCGGCAATCCCACGCCTGGGCTTCGATCTGGAGAAAACCCAATCATGAGAGCGACACATGCACCCCTGTTTTCCGGGCAGTACTATTTACATTAGCCAAGACACAGAATCACCCAGCGTGTCCACCCACAGAAAAATGAAGACGGTGGGGTCCATGTATACAACGGAATACAAGCCAGCCCTAAGAAAGAATGAAATGATGCCACAGGCAGCAACATGGTTGCACTGGGGGGTTGCCACACTAAGTGACACAAGTCAGAGAGAGAGAGACATCATCAAATGTCTTTTCCACCTGCAATCTACAAAGTCACACACATGGACTCATTTACACAACAGAAACAGACTCACCGACGTAGGAAACACACTCCTGATAATCAACAAAAGAAGTTCGAGGGGAGGGCACGTTAGGAGGTCGGGATTAGCTGATACACACGAATACCTATCACATCGAATCTCACAGAGGACCTACTGAATGACACAGGGAATTCTACTGAACACACTGTCATAAGCTATTTGGGAAAGAAGCCGAGAAAGAATAGATATGCACCTGTGTGTAACCGAATCAAGTTCCTGTACACCTAACAGAAACACAACATTGGAAATCAACTCTACTCCAGCATCATATAGAAATTGAATTAAACAGAAAAAACCAACCAGAGAGGGGCGAAGAGGTGCTGCCGCCTTGTGGCCGTTTCCTGTAACAACAACTTGAAAGCCTGTGCTGAAGGATGCTTCTATTCCCAAGGGCTGCGGGGCTTAAAGGAAACCCGCCTTCCCTCAAGGACCGTCCTGGGGTAGCTCTCCAGCTGAGAATTCTAAACAGGGTGGACGTTCAGGAGGCCAACCTCAAGAGGGAAGTCTGATTCATCCTTTAAGAAAAACATCACACCAAAACATGTCAATATCATTACCTAGCAGAGAGAGGCAAATCAAAACGACAACCAGGTCTCAGCTCACAGCGGTCAGAATGGCAACTGTCCAAAAGGCTACAGACAATCAATGCTGGAGAGGGTGTGGAGAGAAGGAAACCCGCTCACGCTGTGGACGGGAATATGGGTGGGTACATCCACGATGAAGACCAGGAGGGAGGCTCATTGAAACACGAAACAGAGAAGGACCCTGTGACCCAGCCCACCCTCTCCCGGGCGTACATCCGGACACATTACAAAGTCATCTGCACCCCAGCGATCACGGCAGCCCTAGGCACAACAGCCCACACAGGGACCCAACCCAGGCGCATAAGGACAGAGGAATGGATAAAGATGCTGTGGTCCACATCCACAATGGGAGATTACTCAGCCACCAGACAGGGTGCAGGAAGGCCATTTCCAGCCACAGGGAAGGAAGCAGAGGTGATCCTCCTCAGGGAACTCCGTGAGACCGGGAGCAGCAAGTCTAGCCTAAGCCATCACTGGTGGGGCGGTGGACTCTAAACACAGATACAATGAACTTCTCTGCAAAACAGAAACAACCTCACAGGCTTACACAAGTCACCTATGGGTACCAAAAAACAGAGGTGGTGGGCAGGGACAAAGTAGCAGGTAGGGATAAACACATACACAGGACTGTCTATAACATAATCAACAAGGACCCAGTGTATGGCAGAAGGAACCCAACAACAGGCTTTAATAAGCTCTATGGGAACAGGTCCTGAAAAAGAACATAAATGCGTGTCTGCATATAAGGGACTCAACGTGCTGTATACCGGAAACACACAAAAAGGAAAACACAACGAAATATGCTAAATCAGCTGTAGCACACACACACAAAACTAAGGAATTTAAACAAAACAGAAATACAGAAAGAGAAATGCCGACTCTATTCCCCTCAGGCCTTGGTGACCTGGGCTGCTGGCACATCCCTGGAGACGGAGCAGGCTTGGGTCCCAAGGCTGGGCTGGGCTGGGCTGGGGCTGAGCGAGCAGGGCAGGAACTGCCTGCAACGGAGCCTTCCCCTCCCACCTGCAGAGCCTGCTCCCCTGGCCATGAGACCTCCCTCTCCAGATCCAGGCGGGCCCTCCTACAGAGACACCAGGCCTCCTGCACCCAAAGGATGCTGGAGCCTCCGGGCTGCAAGAGCCTGGAAAAGTCCCCAGGGCTGCATGACTTCTGGTGGGCGGCTGCCACCCCCAGCCTCCTGCCTTAGGGTCGCCCACCTAGGCTGGGCAGCATCCCCCACAGAGGGCTGCGGCAGGATGTGGCACGTGTCGGGGCTGAAGGGTCGGGGGGAGCAGGGAAGGGGACACCAGCCTCGGGTGTTCCTTCGGGCACATCCCGTCGAAGCGCCAAGCCAGGAGCAGGACCTTCCCTGAGGCTCTGGTTGCCTGGGAAACCGGGGTGCGGCACGAAGACGTGCTGCCGCCTGGTGGCCGATTCCCCGAACAGCCACCTGAAAGCCGCACCGAAGACACTTCCTGTTCCCAAGGCCCTTGAGGCTGGGATGGACACCTGCCCTCCTGAAACGTCCTGGCGGAAAACATCGGAAAGCAATTCCAACCAGTGCCCACTTTCAAGGAGACAACTGCAAGAGGGAAATTGTACTCACCCTGTATTAGGGGAAAAAGAGGACGTGGAAAGATACCAGCATCACTAATTCTTCAAGGGATGCCAAATCCTAACTTCAATGAGGTGTCACCTCCCATCCGGCAGCATGCCCAGCATCAAAAACAAAAGGCGTCAAGAGGTAGATGCTGGAGAGGGCTTGGGAACAAGGGAATCCTCCTACACCGATGGTGGGGGTGTTAAAGGGTGCAGCCTCTATGGAGAGCACGGTGGAGGGTCTTTAAATAATTGCACATCGAGTTCCCCTAGCATCCCTTAATCCCACTCCTGGGCTTCGAGCCAGAGAAAAACCAATAAAGAAAACGACACCTGCACCCCTGTTTTCAGGGCAACACTATTTACATTAACCAAGACACAGAATCAGCCAACGTGTCCACCCACAGAAAAATGAACATGATCGGGTCCATATACACAATGGAATATGAGCCAGCCCTAAAAAGGAACGAAATGATGCCACAGGCAGCAACACGCATGGACTGGGAGCTTATCATACTAAGTGAAGGAAGTCAGGGAGAGAAAGACATATATCATAAGTTATCTTGTCCTCCTGCAATCTCCAAGTGCATACAAATGAATTACTTTACAAAACAGGAAAGGCTCACAGTCGTAGGAAACAAGGTCATCAACATAAGAGGTGAGAAGGGAGGGTCACGATAGGAGGTCGGGATTAACGGACACACATACACACATCAAGTAGAATCTCACAGAGGACCTACTGAAAGACACTGGGAATTCTATGGAACACTAAGCTGTATGGGGGAAAAACCAAAAAAGAATAGATATGCACCTATGTGTAACCGAATCAAGTTCCTGTACACCTAACAGAAACACAACATTGGAAATCAACTCTACTCCAGCGTCATACAGAAATTGAATTAAAAAAAGAAACGAGAGACAGAGAGGGGTGAAGAGGTGCTGCCGCCTTGTGGCCGTTTCCTGTAACAACAACTTGGAAGCCTGTGCTGAAGGATGCCTCTATTCCCAAGGGCTGTGGGGCTTAAAGGAAACCCTCCTGCCCTCAAGGACCGTCCTGGGGTAGCTCTCCGACAGAGAATTCTAAACAGGGTGAACGTCCACGATGCCAACTTCACGAGGGATGTCTGACTCATCCTTTGAAAAAAAAATCACACCAAAACATATCAGTATTGCTAACTAGTAGAGAGAGGCAAATCAAAACGACAACCAGGTCTCACCTCACAGCGGTCAGAATGGCGACTGTCCAAAAGGCTACAGACAACCAATGCTGGAGAGGGTGTGGAGAAAAGGGGAACTGCCTATACGCGTGGTGGGAATGTCCATTGGGGACAGCCACTATGGGGAACAACCTGGAGGTTCCTTAAGAAACTCACAAGAGAATGAAAGTACAATACTCCCCAACACCAGACACAGAAACGGCACATGCACGAGAGATCTACGCTTCAGGCTGGATCCTCTCAGTGTTGAGGCACACCTAGGCAGAACCTGCTTTCACATGAATCGCAGCACTTTCTCTCTTGATCCACCTCTTAGAATCTTGAAAATCAACCAAAAAGAAACGAAAGGGAACTACGTTTCAACTTCAAAGCCTTTGCACAGCGCAGGAGACCCTACACAGAAACCAGAAGACAGCCCACAGAAGGGGAAAAAGGCTTTGCAAAGGAGATTCCCCACAAGGATTGGATTTCCAACACATACAAGCACGTCATGCAGCCGAGTAGCAAAAAAGCCACAAACAACCCTGTGAAAACGAGGCGACAGAGCTAAATGGACATTTCTCCCCGAAGGCTTCCAGATGGCCAAGGAGCACAGGTGATGAAGCTCGGCACCACTCACGATGGAAGAATTGCACATCCAGAGGACAATGAGGTATCACCCCACACAGGTCAGAAAGGCCATCCTGCAAAGTCAACAACAATAAAGGCTGGAGAGGGTGTGGAGAGAAGGGAACCCACTCACGCTGTGGATGGGAACATGGAAGGGGACATGCACGATGGAGGACAGGATGCATGTTCATGAAAACATGAAACACAGAAGTACCCTGGGACCCAGCCATGCCTCTCCTGGCCGTACACCGGAGAGAAGTAAAATTTGAAAAAGACACCTGCACCTCCACGATGCTGGCAGCACCATGCACAATAGCCCACACGGGGAGCCAGCCCTGGGTGGATAAGGACAGATACGTGGGTAAAGAAGATGTGGTCCAGATACACCATGGAAGATTACTCAGCCACAAAACAGGGTGAAATCAGGCCACTTCCACCCACACGGAAGGAAGGAGGGATCATCCCACTAAGTGAACTGAGACAGCGAAGGACATGACTCTTAAGCTACCATTTGTAGGGGAACCTGAACACACACACAGAACAGAAACACCCTCACAGGCTTAGAAGCGACACTCATGGTTACCAAAAGAAAGAGGTGGTGGGCAGGGAGAGATCAGCAGGATGAGATGAACAGATACACAGGGCTTCTCATAAACTCCTCAACAAGGATGCTGGGGAGAGCACAAGGAGCCCTACTCAACACTCTGTCAGAAGCTATCTGGGAACAGGTGCTGGAGAAGAACATAGAGGCATCTAGGTAGAAGTGAATCCAGTTGCTGTATACAGGCAAAAAAACAAAGGAAAAGAAAAAGACAAAACCATCCCAGAATATTCTACATCAGCTGTAGCCATATATAAACTAAAAAATTTCACAAAAGAAACAGGAAAAGGAAATGCTGACTCTATTCCCCTCAGGCCTGGCACATCCCTGGAGACGGAGCAGGCTTGGGTCCCAAGGCTGGGCTGGGCTGGGCTGGGGCTGAGCAAGCAGGGCAGGAGGTGCCTGCAACGGAGCCTTCCCCTCCCACCTGCAGAGCCTGCTCCCCTGGCCATGGGACCTCCCTCTCCAGATCCAGGCGGGCCCTCCTACAGAGACACCAGGCCTCCTGCACCCAAAGGATGCTGGAGCCTCTGGGCTGCAAGAGCCCGGAAAAGTCCCCAGGGCTGCATGACTCCTGGTAGGGGCGCTCCCACCCCCAGCCTCCTGCCTTAGGGTCGCCCACCTAGGCTGGGCAGCATCCCCCACAGAGGGCTATGGCAGGATGTGGCATGTGTCGGGGCTGAAGGGTCGGGGGGAGCAGGGAAGGGGACACCAGCCTCGGGTGTTCCTTCGGGCACATCCCCTCAAAGCGCCAAGCCAGGAGCAGGACCTTCCCTGAGGCTCTGGTTGCCTGGGAAACCGGGGTCCAGCACAACGTCGTGCTGCCACCTGGTGGCCAATTCCCAGAACAACCACCTGAAAGCAACCCTCGAAGGCACATCCTGCTCCCAAGGCCAGTGGGGCTGGGATGTGTCCAAGACACCTGCCCTCCTGAAACGTCCTGGGGAAAACATTGGAAAACAATCCAAACCAGGGCCGACTTTCAAGGAGCCAACTGCAAGGGGGAAATTTACTCACAGCATACTATACAACAAGAAACAAAAAGGACACGGAACGATGCAACATCACTAATTCTTCAAGGGATGCAAATCCTAACTACAATGAGGTGTGACCTCCCATCCAGCAGGATGGCCAGCATCAAAAACAAAAACAGAAACAATCGACACAGAATAATTGCTGGAGAGGGCTTGGGGACAAGGGAATCCTCCTACACCAACGGTGGGGATGGTAAAGGGTGCAGCCTCTATGGAAAGCACGGTGGAGCTTCCTTAAATAATTACACATCGAGTTCCCCTAGGATCCGGCAATCCCACGCCTGGGCTTCGATCTGGAGAAAACCCAATAATGAGAGCGACACATGCACCCCTGTTTTCCAGGCAGTACTATTTACATTAGCCAAGACACAGAATCACCCAGCGTGTCCACCCACAGAAAAATGAAGACGGTGGGGTCCATGTATACAACGGAATACAAGCCAGCCCTAAGAAAGAACGAAATGATGCCACAGGCAGCAACATGGTTGCACTGGGGGGTTGCCACACTAAGTGACACAAGTCAGAGAGAGAGAGACATCATCAAATGTCTTTTCCACCTGCAATCTACAAAGTCACACACATGGACTCATTTACACAACAGAAACAGACTCACCGACGTAGGAAACACACTCCTGATAATCAACAAAAGAAGTTCGAGGGGAGGGCACGTTAGGAGGTCGGGATTAGCTGATACACACGAATACCTATCACATCGAATCTCACAGAGGACCTACTGAATGACACAGGGAATTCTACTGAACACACTGTCATAAGCTATTTGGGAAAGAAGCCGAGAAAGAATAGATATGCACCTGTGTGTAACCGAATCAAGTTCCTGTACACCTAACAGAAACACAACATTGGAAATCAACTCTACTCCAGCATCATATAGAAATTGAATTAAACAGAAAAAACCAACCAGAGAGGGGCGAAGAGGTGCTGCCGCCTTGTGGCCGTTTCCTGTAACAACAACTTGAAAGCCTGTGCTGAAGGATGCTTCTATTCCCAAGGGCTGCGGGGCTTAAAGGAAACCCGCCTTCCCTCAAGGACCGTCCTGGGGTAGCTCTCCAGCTGAGAATTCTAAACAGGGTGAACGTTCAGGAGGCCAACCTCAAGAGGGAAGTCTGATTCATCCTTTAAGAAAAACATCACACCAAAACATGTCAATATCATTACCTAGCAGAGAGAGGCAAATCAAAACGACAACCAGGTCTCAGCTCACAGCGGTCAGAATGGCAACTGTCCAAAAGGCTACAGACAATCAATGCTGGAGAGGGTGTGGAGAGAAGGAAACCCGCTCACGCTGTGGACGGGAATATGGGTGGGTACATCCACGATGAAGACCAGGAGGGAGGCTCATTGAAACACGAAACAGAGAAGGACCCTGTGACCCAGCCCACCCTCTCCCGGGCATACATCCGGACACATTACAAAGTCATCTGCACCCCAGCGATCACGGCAGCCCTAGGCACAACAGCCCACACAGGGACCCAACCCAGGCGCATAAGGATGGAGGAATGGATAAAGACGCTCTGGTCCACATCCACAATGGGAGATTACTCAGCCACCAGACAGGGTGCAGGAAGGCCATTTCCAGCCACAGGGAAGGAAGCAGAGGTGATCCTCCTCAGGGAACTCCGTGAGACCGGGAGCAGCAAGTCTAGCCTAAGCCATCACTGGTGGGGCGGTGGACTCTAAACACAGATACAATGAACTTCTCTGCAAAACAGAAACAACCTCACAGGCTTACACAAGTCACCTATGGGTACCAAAAAACAGAGGTGGTGGGCAGGGACAAAGTAGCAGGTAGGGATAAACACATACACAGGACTGTCTATAACATAATCAACAAGGACCCAGTGGATAGCAGAAGGAACCCAACAACAGGCTTTAATAAGCTCTATGGGAACAGGTCCTGAAAAAGAACATAAATGCGTGTCTGCATATAAGGGACTCAACGTGCTGTATACCGGAAACACACAAAAAGGAAAACACAACGGAATATGCTAAATCAGCTGTAGCACACACACACAAAACTAAGGAATTTAAACAAAACAGAAATACAGAAAGAGAAATGCCGACTCTATTCCCCTCAGGCCTTGGTGACCTGGGCTGCTGGCACATCCCTGGAGACGGAGCAGGCTTGGGTCCCAAGGCTGGGCTGGGCTGGGCTGGGGCTGAGCGAGCAGGGCAGGAACTGCCTGCAACGGAGCCTTCCCCTCCCACCTGCAGAGCCTGCTCCCCTGGCCATGAGACCTCCCTCTCCAGATCCAGGCGGGCCCTCCTACAGAGACACCAGGCCTCCTGCACCCAAAGGATGCTGGAGCCTCCGGGCTGCAAGAGCCTGGAAAAGTCCCCAGGGCTGCATGACTCCTGGTGGGCGGCTGCCACCCCCAGCCTCCTGCCTTAGGGTCGCCCACCTAGGCTGGGCAGCATCCCCCACAGAGGGCTGCGGCAGGATGTGGCACGTGTCGGGGCTGAAGGGTCGGGGGGAGCAGGGAAGGGGACACCAGCCTCGGGTGTTCCTTCGGGCACATCCCGTCGAAGCGCCAAGCCAGGAGCAGGACCTTCCCTGAGGCTCTGGTTGCCTGGGAAACCGGGGTGCGGCACGAAGACGTGCTGCCGCCTGGTGGCCGATTCCCCGAACAGCCACCTGAAAGCCGCACCGAAGACACTTCCTGTTCCCAAGGCCCTTGAGGCTGGGATGGACACCTGCCCTCCTGAAACGTCCTGGCGGAAAACATCGGAAAGCAATTCCAACCAGTGCCCACTTTCAAGGAGACAACTGCAAGAGGGAAATTGTACTCACCCTGTATTAGGGGAAAAAGAGGACGTGGAAAGATACCAGCATCACTAATTCTTCAAGGGATGCCAAATCCTAACTTCAATGAGGTGTCACCTCCCATCCGGCAGCATGCCCAGCATCAAAAACAAAAGGCGTCAAGAGGTAGATGCTGGAGAGGGCTTGGGAACAAGGGAATCCTCCTACACCGATGGTGGGGGTGTTAAAGGGTGCAGCCTCTATGGAGAGCACGGTGGAGGGTCTTTAAATAATTGCACATCGAGTTCCCCTAGCATCCCTTAATGCCACTCCTGGGCTTCGAGCCAGAGAAAAACCAATAAAGAAAACGACACCTGCACCCCTGTTTTCAGGGCAACACTATTTACATTAACCAAGACACAGAATCAGCCAACGTGTCCACCCACAGAAAAATGAACATGATCGGGTCCATATACACAATGGAATATGAGCCAGCCCTAAAAAGGAACGAAATGATGCCACAGGCAGCAACACGCATGGACTGGGAGCTTATCATACTAAGTGAAGGAAGTCAGGGAGAGAAAGACATATATCATAAGTTATCTTGTCCTCCTGCAATCTCCAAGTGCATACAAATGAATTACTTTACAAAACAGGAAAGGCTCACAGTCGTAGGAAACAAGGTCATCAACATAAGAGGTGAGAAGGGAGGGTCACGATAGGAGGTCGGGATTAACGGACACACATACACACATCAAGTAGAATCTCACAGAGGACCTACTGAAAGACACTGGGAATTCTATGGAACACTAAGCTGTATGGGGGAAAAACCAAAAAAGAATAGATATGCACCTATGTGTAACCGAATCAAGTTCCTGTACACCTAACAGAAACACAACATTGGAAATCAACTCTACTCCAGCGTCATACAGAAATTGAATTAAAAAAAGAAACGAGAGACAGAGAGGGGTGAAGAGGTGCTGCCGCCTTGTGGCCGTTTCCTGTAACAACAACTTGGAAGCCTGTGCTGAAGGATGCCTCTATTCCCAAGGGCTGTGGGGCTTAAAGGAAACCCTCCTGCCCTCAAGGACCGTCCTGGGGTAGCTCTCCGACAGAGAATTCTAAACAGGGTGAACGTCCACGATGCCAACTTCACGAGGGATGTCTGACTCATCCTTTGAAAAAAAAATCACACCAAAACATATCAGTATTGCTAACTAGTAGAGAGAGGCAAATCAAAACGACAACCAGGTCTCACCTCACAGCGGTCAGAATGGCGACTGTCCAAAAGGCTACAGACAACCAATGCTGGAGAGGGTGTGGAGAAAAGGGGAACTGCCTATACGCGTGGTGGGAATGTCCATTGGGGACAGCCACTATGGGGAACAACCTGGAGGTTCCTTAAGAAACTCACAAGAGAATGAAAGTACAATACTCCCCAACACCAGACACAGAAACGGCACATGCACGAGAGATCTACGCTTCAGGCTGGATCCTCTCAGTGTTGAGGCACACCTAGGCAGAACCTGCTTTCACATGAATCACAGCACTTTCTCTCTTGATCCACTTCTTGAAAATCAACCAAAAAGAAACGAAAGGGAACTACGTTTCAACTTCAAAGCCTTTGCACAGCGCAGGAGACCCTACACAGAAACCAGAAGACAGCCCACAGAAGGGGAAAAAGGCTTTGCAAAGGAGATTCCCCACAAGGATTGGATTTCCAACACATACAAGCACGTCATGCAGCCGAGTAGCAAAAAAGCCACAAACAACCCTGTGAAAACGAGGCGACAGAGCTAAATGGACATTTCTCCCCGAAGGCTTCCAGATGGCCAAGGAGCACAGGTGATGAAGCTTGGCACCACTCACGATGGAAGAATTGCACATCCAGAGGACAATGAGGTATCACCCCACACAGGTCAGAAAGGCCATCCTGCAAAGTCAACAACAATAAAGGCTGGAGAGGGTGTGGAGAGAAGGGAACCCACTCACGCTGTGGATGGGAACATGGAAGGGGACATGCACGATGGAGGACAGGATGCATGTTCATGAAAACATGAAACACAGAAGTACCCTGGGACCCAGCCATGCCTCTCCTGGCTGTACACCGGAGAGAAGTAAAATTTGAAAAAGACACCTGCACCTCCACGATGCTGGCAGCACCATGCACAATAGCCCACACGGGGAGCCAGCCCTGGGTGGATAAGGACAGATACGTGGGTAAAGAAGATGTGGTCCAGATACACCATGGAAGATTACTCAGCCACAAAACAGGGTGAAATCAGGCCACTTCCACCCACACGGAAGGAAGGAGGGATCATCCCACTAAGTGAACTGAGACAGCGAAGGACATGACTCTTAAGCTACCATTTGTAGGGGAACCTGAACACACACACAGAACAGAAACACCCTCACAGGCTTAGAAGCGACACTCATGGTTACCAAAAGAAAGAGGTGGTGGGCAGGGAGAGATCAGCAGGATGAGATGAACAGATACACAGGGCTTCTCATAAACTCCTCAACAAGGATGCTGGGGAGAGCACAAGGAGCCCTACTCAACACTCTGTCAGAAGCTATCTGGGAACAGGTGCTGGAGAAGAACATAGAGGCATCTAGGTAGAAGTGAATCCAGTTGCTGTATACAGGCAAAAAAACAAAGGAAAAGAAAAAGACAAAACCATCCCAGAATATTCTACATCAGCTGTAGCCATATATAAACTAAAAAATTTCACAAAAGAAACAGGAAAAGGAAATGCTGACTCTATTCCCCTCAGGCCTGGCACATCCCTGGAGACGGAGCAGGCTTGGGTCCCAAGGCTGGGCTGGGCTGGGCTGGGGCTGAGCAAGCAGGGCAGGAGGTGCCTGCAACGGAGCCTTCCCCTCCCACCTGCAGAGCCTGCTCCCCTGGCCATGGGACCTCCCTCTCCAGATCCAGGCGGGCCCTCCTACAGAGACACCAGGCCTCCTGCACCCAAAGGATGCTGGAGCCTCTGGGCTGCAAGAGCCCGGAAAAGTCCCCAGGGCTGCATGACTCCTGGTAGGGGCGCTCCCACCCCCAGCCTCCTGCCTTAGGGTCGCCCACCTAGGCTGGGCAGCATCCCCCACAGAGGGCTATGGCAGGATGTGGCATGTGTCGGGGCTGAAGGGTCGGGGGGAGCAGGGAAGGGGACACCAGCCTCGGGTGTTCCTTCGGGCACATCCCCTCGAAGCGCCAAGCCAGGAGCAGGACCTTCCCTGAGGCTCTGGTTGCCTGGGAAACCGGGGTCCAGCACGACGTCGTGCTGCCACCTGGTGGCCGATTCCCAGAACAACCACCTGAAAGCAACCCTCGAAGGCACATCCTGCTCCCAAGGCCAGTGGGGCTGGGACGTGTCCGAGACACCTGCCCTCCTGAAACGTCCTGGGGAAAACATTGGAAAACAATCCAAACCAGGGCCGACTTTCAAGGAGCCAACTGCAAGGGGGAAATTTACTCACAGCGTACTATACAACAAGAAACAAAAAGGACACGGAATGATGCAACATCACTAATTCTTCAAGGGATGCAAATCCTAACTACAATGAGGTGTGACCTCCCATCCAGCAGGACGGCCAGCATCAAAAACAAAAACAGAAACAATCGACACAGAATAATTGCTGGAGAGGGCTTGGGGACAAGGGAATCCTCCTACACCAACGGTGGGGATGGTAAAGGGTGCAGCCTCTATGGAAAGCACGGTGGAGCTTCCTTAAATAATTACACATCGAGTTCCCCTAGGATCCGGCAATCCCACGCCTGGGCTTCGATCTGGAGAAAACCCAATCATGAGAGCGACACATGCACCCCTGTTTTCCGGGCAGTACTATTTACATTAGCCAAGACACAGAATCACCCAGCGTGTCCACCCACAGAAAAATGAAGATGGTGGGGTCCATGTATACAACGGAATACAAGCCAGCCCTAAGAAAGAACGAAATGATGCCACAGGCAGCAACATGGTTGCACTGGGGGGTTGCCACACTAAGTGACACAAGTCAGAGAGAGAGAGACATCATCAAATGTCTTTTCCACCTGCAATCTACAAAGTCACACACATGGACTCATTTACACAACAGAAACAGACTCACCGACGTAGGAAACACACTCCTGATAATCAACAAAAGAAGTTCAAGGGGAGGGCACGTTAGGAGGTCGGGATTAGCTGATACACACGAATACCTATCACATCGAATCTCACAGAGGACCTACTGAATGACACAGGGAATTCTACTGAACACACTGTCATAAGCTATTTGGGAAAGAAGCCGAGAAAGAATAGATATGCACCTGTGTGTAACCGAATCAAGTTCCTGTACACCTAACAGAAACACAACATTGGAAATCAACTCTACTCCAGCATCATATAGAAATTGAATTAAACAGAAAAAACCAACCAGAGAGGGGCGAAGAGGTGCTGCCGCCTTGTGGCCGTTTCCTGTAACAACAACTTGAAAGCCTGTGCTGAAGGATGCTTCTATTCCCAAGGGCTGCGGGGCTTAAAGGAAACCCGCCTTCCCTCAAGGACCGTCCTGGGGTAGCTCTCCAGCTGAGAATTCTAAACAGGGTGAACGTTCAGGAGGCCAACCTCAAGAGGGAAGTCTGATTCATCCTTTAAGAAAAACATCACACCAAAACATGTCAATATCATTACCTAGCAGAGAGAGGCAAATCAAAACGACAACCAGGTCTCAGCTCACAGCGGTCAGAATGGCAACTGTCCAAAAGGCTACAATCAATGCTGGAGAGGGTGTGGAGAGAAGGAAACCCGCTCACGCTGTGGACGGGAATATGGGTGGGTACATCCACGATGAAGACCAGGAGGGAGGCTCATTGAAACACGAAACAGAGAAGGACCCTGTGACCCAGCCCACCCTCTCCCGGGCATACATCCGGACACATTACAAAGTCATCTGCACCCCAGCGATCACGGCAGCCCTAGGCACAACAGCCCACACAGGGACCCAACCCAGGCGCATAAGGACGGAGGAATGGATAAAGACGCTGTGGTCCACATCCACAATGGGAGATTACTCAGCCACCAGACAGGGTGCAGGAAGGCCATTTCCAGCCACAGGGAAGGAAGCAGAGGTGATCCTCCTCAGGGAACTCCGTGAGACCGGGAGCAGCAAGTCTAGCCTAAGCCATCACTGGTGGGGCGGTGGACTCTAAACACAGATACAATGAACTTCTCTGCAAAACAGAAACAACCTCACAGGCTTACACAAGTCACCTATGGGTACCAAAAAACAGAGGTGGTGGGCAGGGACAAAGTAGCAGGTAGGGATAAACACATACACAGGACTGTCTATAACATAATCAACAAGGACCCAGTGTATGGCAGAAGGAACCCAACAACAGGCTTTAATAAGCTCTATGGGAACAGGTCCTGAAAAAGAACATAAATGCGTGTCTGCATATAAGGGACTCAACGTGCTGTATACCGGAAACACACAAAAAGGAAAACACAACGGAATATGCTAAATCAGCTGTAGCACACACACACAAAACTAAGGAATTTAAACAAAACAGAAATACAGAAAGAGAAATGCCGACTCTATTCCCCTCAGGCCTTGGTGACCTGGGCTGCTGGCACATCCCTGGAGACGGAGCAGGCTTGGGTCCCAAGGCTGGGCTGGGCTGGGCTGGGGCTGAGCGAGCAGGGCAGGAACTGCCTGCAACGGAGCCTTCCCCTCCCACCTGCAGAGCCTGCTCCCCTGGCCATGAGACCTCCCTCTCCAGATCCAGGCGGGCCCTCCTACAGAGACACCAGGCCTCCTGCACCCAAAGGATGCTGGAGCCTCCGGGCTGCAAGAGCCTGGAAAAGTCCCCAGGGCTGCATGACTCCTGGTGGGCGGCTGCCACCCCCAGCCTCCTGCCTTAGGGTCGCCCACCTAGGCTGGGCAGCATCCCCCACAGAGGGCTGCGGCAGGATGTGGCACGTGTCGGGGCTGAAGGGTCGGGGGGAGCAGGGAAGGGGACACCAGCCTCGGGTGTTCCTTCGGGCACATCCCGTCGAAGCGCCAAGCCAGGAGCAGGACCTTCCCTGAGGCTCTGGTTGCCTGGGAAACCGGGGTGCGGCATGAAGACGTGCTGCCGCCTGGTGGCCGATTCCCCGAACAGCCACCTGAAAGCCGCACCGAAGACACTTCCTGTTCCCAAGGCCCTTGAGGCTGGGATGGACACCTGCCCTCCTGAAACGTCCTGGCGGAAAATATCGGAAAGCAATTCCAACCAGTGCCCACTTTCAAGGAGACAACTGCAAGAGGGAAATTGTACTCACCCTGTATTAGGGGAAAAAGAGGACGTGGAAAGATACCAGCATCACTAATTCTTCAAGGGATGCCAAATCCTAACTTCAATGAGGTGTCACCTCCCATCCGGCAGCATGCCCAGCATCAAAAACAAAAGGCGTCAAGAGGTAGATGCTGGAGAGGGCTTGGGAACAAGGGAATCCTCCTACACCGATGGTGGGGGTGTTAAAGGGTGCAGCCTCTATGGAGAACACGGTGGAGGGTCTTTAAATAATTGCACATCGAGTTCCCCTAGCATCCCTTAATCCCACTCCTGGGCTTCGAGCCAGAGAAAAACCAATAAAGAAAACGACACCTGCACCCCTGTTTTCAGGGCAACACTATTTACATTAACCAAGACACAGAATCAGCCAACGTGTCCACCCACAGAAAAATGAACATGATCGGGTCCATATACACAATGGAATATGAGCCAGCCCTAAAAAGGAACGAAATGATGCCACAGGCAGCAACACGCATGGACTGGGAGCTTATCATACTAAGTGAAGGAAGTCAGGGAGAGAAAGACATATATCATAAGTTATCTTGTCCTCCTGCAATCTCCAAGTGCATACAAATGAATTACTTTACAAAACAGGAAAGGCTCACAGTCGTAGGAAACAAGGTCATCAACATAAGAGGTGAGAAGGGAGGGTCACGATAGGAGGTCGGGATTAACGGACACACATACACACATCAAGTAGAATCTCACAGAGGACCTACTGAAAGACACTGGGAATTCTATGGAACACTAAGCTGTATGGGGGAAAAACCAAAAAAGAATAGATATGCACCTATGTGTAACCGAATCAAGTTCCTGTACACCTAACAGAAACACAACATTGGAAATCAACTCTACTCCAGCGTCATACAGAAATTGAATTAAAAAAAGAAACGAGAGACAGAGAGGGGTGAAGAGGTGCTGCCGCCTTGTGGCCGTTTCCTGTAACAACAACTTGGAAGCCTGTGCTGAAGGATGCCTCTATTCCCAAGGGCTGTGGGGCTTAAAGGAAACCCTCCTGCCCTCAAGGACCGTCCTGGGGTAGCTCTCCGACAGAGAATTCTAAACAGGGTGAACGTCCACGATGCCAACTTCACGAGGGATGTCTGACTCATCCTTTGAAAAAAAAATCACACCAAAACATATCAGTATTGCTAACTAGTAGAGAGAGGCAAATCAAAACGACAACCAGGTCTCACCTCACAGCGGTCAGAATGGCGACTGTCCAAAAGGCTACAGACAACCAATGCTGGAGAGGGTGTGGAGAAAAGGGGAACTGCCTATACGCGTGGTGGGAATGTCCATTGGGGACAGCCACTATGGGGAACAACCTGGAGGTTCCTTAAGAAACTCACAAGAGAATGAAAGTACAATACTCCCCAACACCAGACACAGAAACGGCACATGCACGAGAGATCTACGCTTCAGGCTGGATCCTCTCAGTGTTGAGGCACACCTAGGCAGAACCTGCTTTCACATGAATCACAGCACTTTCTCTCTTGATCCACTTCTTGAAAATCAACCAAAAAGAAACGAAAGGGAACTACGTTTCAACTTCAAAGCCTTTGCACAGCGCAGGAGACCCTACACAGAAACCAGAAGACAGCCCACAGAAGGGGAAAAAGGCTTTGCAAAGGAGATTCCCCACAAGGATTGGATTTCCAACACATACAAGCACGTCATGCAGCCGAGTAGCAAAAAAGCCACAAACAACCCTGTGAAAACGAGGCGACAGAGCTAAATGGACATTTCTCCCCGAAGGCTTCCAGATGGCCAAGGAGCACAGGTGATGAAGCTTGGCACCACTCACGATGGAAGAATTGCACATCCAGAGGACAATGAGGTATCACCCCACACAGGTCAGAAAGGCCATCCTGCAAAGTCAACAACAATAAAGGCTGGAGAGGGTGTGGAGAGAAGGGAACCCACTCACGCTGTGGATGGGAACATGGAAGGGGACATGCACGATGGAGGACAGGATGCATGTTCATGAAAACATGAAACACAGAAGTACCCTGGGACCCAGCCATGCCTCTCCTGGCTGTACACCGGAGAGAAGTAAAATTTGAAAAAGACACCTGCACCTCCACGATGCTGGCAGCACCATGCACAATAGCCCACACGGGGAGCCAGCCCTGGGTGGATAAGGACAGATACGTGGGTAAAGAAGATGTGGTCCAGATACACCATGGAAGATTACTCAGCCACAAAACAGGGTGAAATCAGGCCACTTCCACCCACACGGAAGGAAGGAGGGATCATCCCACTAAGTGAACTGAGACAGCGAAGGACATGACTCTTAAGCTACCATTTGTAGGGGAACCTGAACACACACACAGAACAGAAACACCCTCACAGGCTTAGAAGCGACACTCATGGTTACCAAAAGAAAGAGGTGGTGGGCAGGGAGAGATCAGCAGGATGAGATGAACAGATACACAGGGCTTCTCATAAACTCCTCAACAAGGATGCTGGGGAGAGCACAAGGAGCCCTACTCAACACTCTGTCAGAAGCTATCTGGGAACAGGTGCTGGAGAAGAACATAGAGGCATCTAGGTAGAAGTGAATCCAGTTGCTGTATACAGGCAAAAAAACAAAGGAAAAGAAAAAGACAAAACCATCCCAGAATATTCTACATCAGCTGTAGCCATATATAAACTAAAAAATTTCACAAAAGAAACAGGAAAAGGAAATGCTGACTCTATTCCCCTCAGGCCTGGCACATCCCTGGAGACGGAGCAGGCTTGGGTCCCAAGGCTGGGCTGGGCTGGGCTGGGGTTGAGCAAGCAGGGCAGGAGGTGCCTGCAACGGAGCCTTCCCCTCCCACCTGCAGAGCCTGCTCCCCTGGCCATGGGACCTCCCTCTCCAGATCCAGGCGGGCCCTCCTACAGAGACACCAGGCCTCCTGCACCCAAAGGATGCTGGAGCCTCTGGGCTGCAAGAGCCCGGAAAAGTCCCCAGGGCTGCATGACTCCTGGTAGGGGCGCTCCCACCCCCAGCCTCCTGCCTTAGGGTCGCCCACCTAGGCTGGGCAGCATCCCCCACAGAGGGCTATGGCAGGATGTGGCATGTGTCGGGGCTGAAGGGTCGGGGGGAGCAGGGAAGGGGACACCAGCCTCGGGTGTTCCTTCGGGCACATCCCCTCGAAGCGCCAAGCCAGGAGCAGGACCTTCCCTGAGGCTCTGGTTGCCTGGGAAACCGGGGTCCAGCACGACGTCGTGCTGCCACCTGGTGGCCGATTCCCAGAACAACCACCTGAAAGCAACCCTCGAAGGCACATCCTGCTCCCAAGGCCAGTGGGGCTGGGACGTGTCCAAGACACCTGCCCTCCTGAAACGTCCTGGGGAAAACATTGGAAAACAATCCAAACCAGGGCCGACTTTCAAGGAGCCAACTGCAAGGGGGAAATTTACTCACAGCGTACTATACAACAAGAAACAAAAAGGACACGGAACGATGCAACATCACTAATTCTTCAAGGGATGCAAATCCTAACTACAATGAGGTGTGACCTCCCATCCAGCAGGACGGCCAGCATCAAAAACAAAAACAGAAACAATCGACACAGAATAATTGCTGGAGAGGGCTTGGGGACAAGGGAATCCTCCTACACCAACGGTGGGGATGGTAAAGGGTGCAGCCTCTATGGAAAGCACGGTGGAGCTTCCTTAAATAATTACACATCGAGTTCCCCTAGGATCCGGCAATCCCACGCCTGGGCTTCGATCTGGAGAAAACCCAATCATGAGAGCGACACATGCACCCCTGTTTTCCGGGCAGTACTATTTACATTAGCCAAGACACAGAATCACCCAGCGTGTTCACCCACAGAAAAATGAAGATGGTGGGGTCCATGTATACAACGGAATACAAGCCAGCCCTAAGAAAGAACGAAATGATGCCACAGGCAGCAACATGGTTGCACTGGGGGGTTGCCACACTAAGTGACACAAGTCAGAGAGAGAGAGACATCATCAAATGTCTTTTCCACCTGCAATCTACAAAGTCACACACATGGACTCATTTACACAACAGAAACAGACTCACCGACGTAGGAAACACACTCCTGATAATCAACAAAAGAAGTTCGAGGGGAGGGCACGTTAGGAGGTCGGGATTAGCTGATACACACGAATACCTATCACATCGAATCTCACAGAGGACCTACTGAATGACACAGGGAATTCTACTGAACACACTGTCATAAGCTATTTGGGAAAGAAGCCGAGAAAGAATAGATATGCACCTGTGTGTAACCGAATCAAGTTCCTGTACACCTAACAGAAACACAACATTGGAAATCAACTCTACTCCAGCATCATATAGAAATTGAATTAAACAGAAAAAACCAACCAGAGAGGGGCGAAGAGGTGCTGCCGCCTTGTGGCCGTTTCCTGTAACAACAACTTGAAAGCCTGTGCTGAAGGATGCTTCTATTCCCAAGGGCTGCGGGGCTTAAAGGAAACCCGCCTTCCCTCAAGGACCGTCCTGGGGTAGCTCTCCAGCTGAGAATTCTAAACAGGGTGGACGTTCAGGAGGCCAACCTCAAGAGGGAAGTCTGATTCATCCTTTAAGAAAAACATCACACCAAAACATGTCAATATCATTACCTAGCAGAGAGAGGCAAATCAAAACGACAACCAGGTCTCAGCTCACAGCGGTCAGAATGGCAACTGTCCAAAAGGCTACAGACAATCAATGCTGGAGAGGGTGTGGAGAGAAGGAAACCCACTCACGCTGTGGACGGGAATATGGGTGGGTACATCCACGATGAAGACCAGGAGGGAGGCTCATTGAAACACGAAACAGAGAAGGACCCTGTGACCCAGCCCACCCTCTCCCGGGCATACATCCGGACACATTACAAAGTCATCTGCACCCCAGCGATCACGGCAGCCCTAGGCACAACAGCCCACACAGGGACCCAACCCAGGCGCATAAGGACGGAGGAATGGATAAAGACGCTGTGGTCCACATCCACAATGGGAGATTACTCAGCCACCAGACAGGGTGCAGGAAGGCCATTTCCAGCCACAGGGAAGGAAGCAGAGGTGATCCTCCTCAGGGAACTCCGTGAGACCGGGAGCAGCAAGTCTAGCCTAAGCCATCACTGGTGGGGCGGTGGACTCTAAACACAGATACAATGAACTTCTCTGCAAAACAGAAACAACCTCACAGGCTTACACAAGTCACCTATGGGTACCAAAAAACAGAGGTGGTGGGCAGGGACAAAGTAGCAGGTAGGGATAAACACATACACAGGACTGTCTATAACATAATCAACAAGGACCCAGTGTATGGCAGAAGGAACCCAACAACAGGCTTTAATAAGCTCTATGGGAACAGGTCCTGAAAAAGAACATAAATGCGTGTCTGCATATAAGGGACTCAACGTGCTGTATACCGGAAACACACAAAAAGGAAAACACAACGAAATATGCTAAATCAGCTGTAGCACACACACACAAAACTAAGGAATTTAAACAAAACAGAAATACAGAAAGAGAAATGCCGACTCTATTCCCCTCAGGCCTTGGTGACCTGGGCTGCTGGCACATCCCTGGAGACGGAGCAGGCTTGGGTCCCAAGGCTGGGCTGGGCTGGGCTGGGGCTGAGCGAGCAGGGCAGGAACTGCCTGCAACGGAGCCTTCCCCTCCCACCTGCAGAGCCTGCTCCCCTGGCCATGAGACCTCCCTCTCCAGATCCAGGCGGGCCCTCCTACAGAGACACCAGGCCTCCTGCACCCAAAGGATGCTGGAGCCTCCGGGCTGCAAGAGCCTGGAAAAGTCCCCAGGGCTGCATGACTCCTGGTGGGGGGCTCCCACCCCCAGCCTCCTGCCTTAGGGTCGCCCACCTAGGCCGGGCAGCATCCCCCACAGAGGGCTGCGGCAGGATGTGGCACGTGTCGGGGCTGAAGGGTCGGGGGGAGCAGGTAAGGGGACACCAGCCTCGGGTGTTCCTTCAGGCACATCCCGTCGAAGCGCCAAGCCAGGAGCAGGACCTTCCCTGAGGCTCTGGTTGCCTGGGAAACCGGGGTGCGGCACGAAGACGTGCTGCCGCCTGGTGGCCGATTCCCCGAACAGCCACCTGAAAGCCGCACCGAAGACACTTCCTGTTCCCAAGGCCCTTGAGGCTGGGATGGACACCTGCCCTCCTGAAACGTCCTGGCGGAAAACATCGGAAAGCAATTCCAACCAGTGCCCACTTTCAAGGAGACAACTGCAAGAGGGAAATTGTACTCACCCTGTATTAGGGGAAAAAGAGGACGTGGAAAGGTACCAGCATCACTAATTCTTCAAGGGATGCCAAATCCTAACTTCAATGAGGTGTCACCTCCCATCCGGCAGCATGCCCAGCATCAAAAACAAAAGGCGTCAAGAGGTAGATGCTGGAGAGGGCTTGGGAACAAGGGAATCCTCCTACACCGATGGTGGGGGTATTAAAGGGTGCAGCCTCTATGGAGAGCACGGTGGAGGGTCTTTAAATAATTGCACATCGAGTTCCCCTAGCATCCCTTAATCCCACTCCTGGGCTTCGAGCCAGAGAAAAACCAATAAAGAAAACGACACCTGCACCCCTGTTTTCAGGGCAACACTATTTACATTAACCAAGACACAGAATCAGCCAACGTGTCCACCCACAGAAAAATGAACATGATCGGGTCCATATACACAACGGAATACGAGCCAGCCCTAAAAAGGAACGAAATGATGCCACAGGCAGCAACACGCATGGACTGGGAGCTTATCATACTAAGTGAAGGAAGTCAGGGAGAGAAAGACATATATCATAAGTTATCTTGTCCTCCTGCAATCTCCAAGTGCATACAAATGAATTACTTTACAAAACAGGAAAGGCTCACAGTCGTAGGAAACAAGGTCATCAACATAAGAGGTGAGAAGGGAGGGTCACGATAGGAGGTCGGGATTAACGGACACACATACACACATCAAGCAGAATCTCACAGAGGGCCTACTGAAAGACACTGGGAATTCTATGGAACACTAAGCTGTATGGGGGAAAAGCCAAAAAAGAATAGATATGCACCTATGTGTAACCGAATCAAGTTCCTGTACACCTAACAGAAACACAACATTGGAAATCAACTCTACTCCAGCGTCATACAGAAATTGAATTAAAAAAAGAAACGAGAGACAGAGAGGGGTGAAGAGGTGCTGCCGCCTTGTGGCCGTTTCCTGTAACAACAACTTGGAAGCCTGTGCTGAAGGATGCCTCTATTCCCAAGGGCTGTGGGGCTTAAAGGAAACCCTCCTGCCCTCAAGGACCGTCCTGGGGTAGCTCTCCGACAGAGAATTCTAAACAGGGTGAACGTCCACGATGCCAACTTCACGAGGGATGTCTGACTCATCCTTTGAAAAAAAAATCACACCAAAACATATCAGTATTGCTAACTAGTAGAGAGAGGCAAATCAAAACGACAACCAGGTCTCACCTCACAGCGGTCAGAATGGCGACTGTCCAAAAGGCTACAGACAACCAATGCTGGAGAGGGTGTGGAGAAAAGGGGAACTGCCTATACGCGTGGTGGGAATGTCCATTGGGGACAGCCACTATGGGGAACAACCTGGAGGTTCCTTAAGAAACTCACAAGAGAATGAAAGTACAATACTCCCCAACACCAGACACAGAAACGGCACATGCACGAGAGATCTACGCTTCAGGCTGGATCCTCTCAGTGTTGAGGCACACCTAGGCAGAACCTGCTTTCACATGAATCGCAGCACTTTCTCTCTTGATCCACCTCTTAGAATCTTGAAAATCAACCAAAAAGAAACGAAAGGGAACTACGTTTCAACTTCAAAGCCTTTGCACAGCGCAGGAGACCCTACACAGAAACCAGAAGACAGCCCACAGAAGGGGAAAAAGGCTTTGCAAAGGAGATTCCCCACAAGGATTGGATTTCCAACACATACAAGCACGTCATGCAGCCGAGTAGCAAAAAAGCCACAAACAACCCTGTGAAAACGAGGCGACAGAGCTAAATGGACATTTCTCCCCGAAGGCTTCCAGATGGCCAAGGAGCACAGGTGATGAAGCTCGGCACCACTCACGATGGAAGAATTGCACATCCAGAGGACAATGAGGTATCACCCCACACAGGTCAGAAAGGCCGTCCTGCAAAGTCAACAACAATAAAGGCTGGAGAGGGTGTGGAGAGAAGGGAACCCACTCACGCTGTGGATGGGAACATGGAAGGGGACATGCACGATGGAGGACAGGATGCATGTTCATGAAAACATGAAACACAGAAGTACCCTGGGACCCAGCCATGCCTCTCCTGGCCGTACACCGGAGAGAAGTAAAATTTGAAAAAGACACCTGCACCTCCACGATGCTGGCAGCACCATGCACAATAGCCCACACGGGGAGCCAGCCCTGGGTGGATAAGGACAGATACGTGGGTAAAGAAGATGTGGTCCAGATACACCATGGAAGATTACTCAGCCACAAAACAGGGTGAAATCAGGCCACTTCCACCCACACGGAAGGAAGGAGGGATCATCCCACTAAGTGAACTGAGACAGCGAAGGACATGACTCTTAAGCTACCATTTGTAGGGGAACCTGAACACACACACAGAACAGAAACACCCTCACAGGCTTAGAAGCGACACTCATGGTTACCAAAAGAAAGAGGTGGTGGGCAGGGAGAGATCAGCAGGATGAGATGAACAGATACACAGGGCTTCTCATAAACTCCTCAACAAGGATGCTGGGGAGAGCACAAGGAGCCCTACTCAACACTCTGTCAGAAGCTATCTGGGAACAGGTGCTGGAGAAGAACATAGAGGCATCTAGGTAGAAGTGAATCCAGTTGCTGTATACAGGCAAAAAAACAAAGGAAAAGAAAAAGACAAAACCATCCCAGAATATTCTACATCAGCTGTAGCCATATATAAACTAAAAAATTTCACAAAAGAAACAGGAAAAGGAAATGCTGACTCTATTCCCCTCAGGCCTGGCACATCCCTGGAGACGGAGCAGGCTTGGGTCCCAAGGCTGGGCTGGGCTGGGCTGGGGCTGAGCAAGCAGGGGAGGAGGTGCCTGCAACGGAGCCTTCCCCTCCCACCTGCAGAGCCTGCTCCCCTGGCCATGGGACCTCCCTCTCCAGATCCAGGCGGGCCCTCCTACAGAGACACCAGGCCTCCTGCACCCAAAGGATGCTGGAGCCTCTGGGCTGCAAGAGCCCGGAAAAGTCCCCAGGGCTGCATGACTCCTGGTAGGGGCGCTCCCACCCCCAGCCTCCTGCCTTAGGGTCGCCCACCTAGGCTGGGCAGCATCCCCCACAGAGGGCTATGGCAGGATGTGGCATGTGTCGGGGCTGAAGGGTCGGGGGGAGCAGGGAAGGGGACACCAGCCTCGGGTGTTCCTTCGGGCACATCCCCTCGAAGCGCCAAGCCAGGAGCAGGACCTTCCCTGAGGCTCTGGTTGCCTGGGAAACCGGGGTCCAGCACGACGTCGTGCTGCCACCTGGTGGCCGATTCCCAGAACAACCACCTGAAAGCAACCCTCGAAGGCACATCCTGCTCCCAAGGCCAGTGGGGCTGGGATGTGTCCGAGACACCTGCCCTCCTGAAACGTCCTGGGGAAAACATTGGAAAACAATCCAAACCAGGGCCGACTTTCAAGGAGCCAACTGCAAGGGGGAAATTTACTCACAGCGTACTATACAACAAGAAACAAAAAGGACACGGAACGATGCAACATCACTAATTCTTCAAGGGATGCAAATCCTAACTACAATGAGGTGTGACCTCCCATCCAGCAGGACGGCCAGCATCAAAAACAAAAACAGAAACAATCGACACAGAATAATTGCTGGAGAGGGCTTGGGGACAAGGGAATCCTCCTACACCAACGGTGGGGATGGTAAAGGGTGCAGCCTCTATGGAAAGCACGGTGGAGCTTCCTTAAATAATTACACATCGAGTTCCCCTAGGATCCGGCAATCCCACGCCTGGGCTTCGATCTGGAGAAAACCCAATCATGAGAGCGACACATGCACCCCTGTTTTCCGGGCAGTACTATTTACATTAGCCAAGACACAGAATCACCCAGCGTGTCCACCCACAGAAAAATGAAGACGGTGGGGTCCATGTATACAACGGAATACAAGCCAGCCCTAAGAAAGAATGAAATGATGCCACAGGCAGCAACATGGTTGCACTGGGGGGTTGCCACACTAAGTGACACAAGTCAGAGAGAGAGAGACATCATCAAATGTCTTTTCCACCTGCAATCTACAAAGTCACACACATGGACTCATTTACACAACAGAAACAGACTCACCGACGTAGGAAACACACTCCTGATAATCAACAAAAGAAGTTCGAGGGGAGGGCACGTTAGCAGGTCGGGATTAGCTGATACACACGAATACCTATCACATCGAATCTCACAGAGGACCTACTGAATGACACAGGGAATTCTACTGAACACACTGTCATAAGCTATTTGGGAAAGAAGCCGAGAAAGAATAGATATGCACCTGTGTGTAACCGAATCAAGTTCCTGTACACCTAACAGAAACACAACATTGGAAATCAACTCTACTCCAGCATCATATAGAAATTGAATTAAACAGAAAAAACCAACCAGAGAGGGGCGAAGAGGTGCTGCCGCCTTGTGGCCGTTTCCTGTAACAACAACTTGAAAGCCTGTGCTGAAGGATGCTTCTATTCCCAAGGGCTGCGGGGCTTAAAGGAAACCCGCCTTCCCTCAAGGACCGTCCTGGGGTAGCTCTCCAGCTGAGAATTTTAAACAGGGTGGACGTTCAGGAGGCCAACCTCAAGAGGGAAGTCTGATTCATCCTTTAAGAAAAACATCACACCAAAACATGTCAATATCATTACCTAGCAGAGAGAGGCAAATCAAAACGACAACCAGGTCTCAGCTCACAGCGGTCAGAATGGCAACTGTCCAAAAGGCTACAGACAATCAATGCTGGAGAGGGTGTGGAGAGAAGGAAACCCGCTCACGCTGTGGACGGGAATATGGGTGGGTACATCCACGATGAAGACCAGGAGGGAGGCTCATTGAAACACGAAACAGAGAAGGACCCTGTGACCCAGCCCACCCTCTCCCGGGCGTACATCCGGACACATTACAAAGTCATCTGCACCCCAGCGATCACGGCAGCCCTAGGCACAACAGCCCACACAGGGACCCAACCCAGGCGCATAAGGACGGAGGAATGGATAAAGACGCTGTGGTCCACATCCACAATGGGAGATTACTCAGCCACCAGACAGGGTGCAGGAAGGCCATTTCCAGCCACAGGGAAGGAAGCAGAGGTGATCCTCCTCAGGGAACTCCGTGAGACCGGGAGCAGCAAGTCTAGCCTAAGCCATCACTGGTGGGGCGGTGGACTCTAAACACAGATACAATGAACTTCTCTGCAAAACAGAAACAACCTCACAGGCTTACACAAGTCACCTATGGGTACCAAAAAACAGAGGTGGTGGGCAGGGACAAAGTAGCAGGTAGGGATAAACACATACACAGGACTGTCTATAACATAATCAACAAGGACCCAGTGTATGGCAGAAGGAACCCAACAACAGGCTTTAATAAGCTCTATGGGAACAGGTCCTGAAAAAGAACATAAATGCTTGTCTGCATATAAGGGACTCAACGTGCTGTATACCAGAAACACACAAAAAGGAAAACACAACGAAATATGCTAAATCAGCTGTAGCACACACACACAAAACTAAGGAATTTAAACAAAACAGAAATACAGAAAGAGAAATGCCGACTCTATTCCCCTCAGGCCTTGGTGACCTGGGCTGCTGGCACATCCCTGGAGACGGAGCAGGCTTGGGTCCCAAGGCTGGGCTGGGCTGGGCTGGGGCTGAGCGAGCAGGGCAGGAACTGCCTGCAACGGAGCCTTCCCCTCCCACCTGCAGAGCCTGCTCCCCTGGCCATGAGACCTCCCTCTCCAGATCCAGGCGGGCCCTCCTACAGAGACACCAGGCCTCCTGCACCCAAAGGATGCTGGAGCCTCCGGGCTGCAAGAGCCCGGAAAAGTCCCCAGGGCTGCATGACTCCTGGTGGGGGGCTCCCACCCCCAGCCTCCTGCCTTAGGGTCGCCCACCTAGGCTGGGCAGCATCCCCCACAGAGGGCTGCGGCAGGATGTGGCATGTGTCGGGGCTGAAGGGTCGGGGGGAGCAGGTAAGGGGACACCAGCCTCGGGTGTTCCTTCGGGCACATCCCGTCGAAGCGCCAAGCCAGGAGCAGGACCTTCCCTGAGGCTCTGGTTGCCTGGGAAACCGGGGTGCGGCACGAAGACGTGCTGCCGCCTGGTGGCCGATTCCCCGAACAGCCACCTGAAAGCCGCACCGAAGACACTTCCTGTTCCCAAGGCCCTTGAGGCTGGGATGGACACCTGCCCTCCTGAAACGTCCTGGCGGAAAACATCGGAAAGCAATTCCAACCAGTGCCCACTTTCAAGGAGACAACTGCAAGAGGGAAATTGTACTCACCCTGTATTAGGGGAAAAAGAGGACGTGGAAAGGTACCAGCATCACTAATTCTTCAAGGGATGCCAAATCCTAACTTCAATGAGGTGTCACCTCCCATCCGGCAGCATGCCCAGCATCAAAAACAAAAGGCGTCAAGAGGTAGATGCTGGAGAGGGCTTGGGAACAAGGGAATCCTCCTACACCGATGGTGGGGGTGTTAAAGGGTGCAGCCTCTATGGAGAGCACGGTGGAGGGTCTTTAAATAATTGCACATCGAGTTCCCCTAGGATCCCTTAATCCCACTCCTAGGCTTCGAGCCAGAGAAAAACCAATAAAGAAAACGAGACGTGCACCCCTGTTTTCAGGGCAACACTATTTACATTAACCAAGACACAGAATCAGCCAACGTGTCCACCCACAGAAAAATGAACATGATCGGGTCCATATACACAACGGAATACGAGCCAGCCCTAAAAAGGAACGAAATGATGCCACAGGCAGCAACACGCATGGACTGGGAGCTTATCATACTAAGTGAAGGAAGTCAGGGAGAGAAAGACATATATCATAAGTTATCTTGTCCTCCTGCAATCTCCAAGTGCATACAAATGAATTACTTTACAAAACAGGAAAGGCTCACAGTCGTAGGAAACAAGGTCATCAACATAAGAGGTGAGAAGGGAGGGTCACGATAGGAGGTCGGGATTAACGGACACACATACACACATCAAGCAGAATCTCACAGAGGGCCTACTGAAAGACACTGGGAATTCTATGGAACACTAAGCTGTATGGGGGAAAAGCCAAAAAAGAATAGATATGCACCTATGTGTAACCGAATCAAGTTCCTGTACACCTAACAGAAACACAACATTGGAAATCAACTCTACTCCAGCGTCATACAGAAATTGAATTAAAAAAAGAAACGAGAGACAGAGAGGGGTGAAGAGGTGCTGCCGCCTTGTGGCCGTTTCCTGTAACAACAACTTGGAAGCCTGTGCTGAAGGATGCCTCTATTCCCAAGGGCTGTGGGGCTTAAAGGAAACCCTCCTGCCCTCAAGGACCGTCCTGGGGTAGCTCTCCGACAGAGAATTCTAAACAGGGTGAACGTCCACGATGCCAACTTCACGAGGGATGTCTGACTCATCCTTTGAAAAAAAAATCACACCAAAACATATCAGTATTGCTAACTAGTAGAGAGAGGCAAATCAAAACGACAACCAGGTCTCACCTCACAGCGGTCACAATGGCGACTGTCCAAAAGGCTACAGACAACCAATGCTGGAGAGGGTGTGGAGAAAAGGGGAACTGCCTATACGCGTGGTGGGAATGTCCATTGGGGACAGCCACTATGGGGAACAACCTGGAGGTTCCTTAAGAAACTCACAAGAGAATGAAAGTACAATACTCCCCAACACCAGACACAGAAACGGCACATGCACGAGAGATCTACGCTTCAGGCTGGATCCTCTCAGTGTTGAGGCACACCTAGGCAGAACCTGCTTTCACATGAATCGCAGCACTTTCTCTCTTGATCCACCTCTTAGAATCTTGAAAATCAACCAAAAAGAAACGAAAGGGAACTACGTTTCAACTTCAAAGCCTTTGCACAGCGCAGGAGACCCTACACAGAAACCAGAAGACAGCCCACAGAAGGGGAAAAAGGCTTTGCAAAGGAGATTCCCCACAAGGATTGGATTTCCAACACATACAAGCACGTCATGCAGCCGAGTAGCAAAAAAGCCACAAACAACCCTGTGAAAACGAGGCGACAGAGCTAAATGGACATTTCTCCCCGAAGGCTTCCAGATGGCCAAGGAGCACAGGTGATGAAGCTCGGCACCACTCACGATGGAAGAATTGCACATCCAGAGGACAATGAGGTATCACCCCACACAGGTCAGAAAGGCCATCCTGCAAAGTCAACAACAATAAAGGCTGGAGAGGGTGTGGAGAGAAGGGAACCCACTCACGCTGTGGATGGGAACATGGAAGGGGACATGCACGATGGAGGACAGGATGCATGTTCATGAAAACATGAAACACAGAAGTACCCTGGGACCCAGCCATGCCTCTCCTGGCTGTACACCGGAGAGAAGTAAAATTTGAAAAAGACACCTGCACCTCCACGATGCTGGCAGCACCATGCACAATAGCCCACATGGGGAGCCAGCCCTGGGTGGATAAGGAAAGATACGTGGGTAAAGAAGATGTGGTCCAGATACACCATGGAAGATTACTCAGCCACAAAACAGGGTGAAATCAGGCCACTTCCACCCACACGGAAGGAAGGAGGGATCATCCCACTAAGTGAACTGAGACAGCGAAGGACATGACTCTTAAGCTACCATTTGTAGGGGAACCTGAACACACACACAGAACAGAAACACCCTCACAGGCTTAGAAGCGACACTCATGGTTACCAAAAGAAAGAGGTGGTGGGCAGGGAGAGATCAGCAGGATGAGATGAACAGATACACAGGGCTTCTCATAAACTCCTCAACAAGGATGCTGGGGAGAGCACAAGGAGCCCTACTCAACACTCTGTCAGAAGCTATCTGGGAACAGGTGCTGGAGAAGAACATAGAGGCATCTAGGTAGAAGTGAATCCAGTTGCTGTATACAGGCAAAAAAACAAAGGAAAAGAAAAAGACAAAACCATCCCAGAATATTCTACATCAGCTGTAGCCATATATAAACTAAAAAATTTCACAAAAGAAACAGGAAAAGGAAATGCTGACTCTATTCCCCTCAGGCCTGGCACATCCCTGGAGACGGAGCAGGCTTGGGTCCCAAGGCTGGGCTGGGCTGGGCTGGGGCTGAGCAAGCAGGGCAGGAGGTGCCTGCAACGGAGCCTTCCCCTCCCACCTGCAGAGCCTGCTCCCCTGGCCATGGGACCTCCCTCTCCAGATCCAGGCGGGCCCTCCTACAGAGACACCAGGCCTCCTGCACCCAAAGGATGCTGGAGCCTCTGGGCTGCAAGAGCCCGGAAAAGTCCCCAGGGCTGCATGACTCCTGGTAGGGGCGCTCCCACCCCCAGCCTCCTGCCTTAGGGTCGCCCACCTAGGCTGGGCAGCATCCCCCACAGAGGGCTATGGCAGGATGTGGCATGTGTCGGGGCTGAAGGGTCGGGGGGAGCAGGGAAGGGGACACCAGCCTCGGGTGTTCCTTCGGGCACATCCCCTCGAAGCGCCAAGCCAGGAGCAGGACCTTCCCTGAGGCTCTGGTTGCCTGGGAAACCGGGGTCCAGCACGACGTCGTGCTGCCACCTGGTGGCCGATTCCCAGAACAACCACCTGAAAGCAACCCTCGAAGGCACATCCTGCTCCCAAGGCCAGTGGGGCTGGGATGTGTCCAAGACACCTGCCCTCCTGAAACGTCCTGGGGAAAACATTGGAAAACAATCCAAACCAGGGCCGACTTTCAAGGAGCCAACTGCAAGGGGGAAATTTACTCACAGCGTACTATACAACAAGAAACAAAAAGGACACGGAACGATGCAACATCACTAATTCTTCAAGGGATGCAAATCCTAACTACAATGAGGTGTGACCTCCCATCCAGCAGGACGGCCAGCATCAAAAACAAAAACAGAAACAATCGACACAGAATAATTGCTGGAGAGGGCTTGGGGACAAGGGAATCCTCCTACACCAACGGTGGGGATGGTAAAGGGTGCAGCCTCTATGGAAAGCACGGTGGAGCTTCCTTAAATAATTACACATCGAGTTCCCCTAGGATCCGGCAATCCCACGCCTGGGCTTCGATCTGGAGAAAACCCAATCATGAGAGCGACACATGCACCCCTGTTTTCCGGGCAGTACTATTTACATTAGCCAAGACACAGAATCACCCAGCGTGTCCACCCACAGAAAAATGAAGACGGTGGGGTCCATGTATACAACGGAATACAAGCCAGCCCTAAGAAAGAACGAAATGATGCCACAGGCAGCAACATGGTTGCACTGGGGGGTTGCCACACTAAGTGACACAAGTCAGAGAGAGAGAGACATCATCAAATGTCTTTTCCACCTGCAATCTACAAAGTCACACACGGACTCATTTACACAACAGAAACAGACTCACCGACGTAGGAAACACACTCCTGATAATCAACAAAAGATGTTCGAGGGGAGGGCACATTAGGAGGTCGGGATTAGCTGATACACACGAATACCTATCACATCGAATCTCACAGAGGACCTACTGAATGACACAGGGAATTCTACTGAACACACTGTCATAAGCTATTTGGGAAAGAAGCCGAGAAAGAATAGATATGCACCTGTGTGTAACCGAATCAAGTTCCTGTACACCTAACAGAAACACAACATTGGAAATCAACTCTACTCCAGCATCATATAGAAATTGAATTAAACAGAAAAAACCAACCAGAGAGGGGCGAAGAGGTGCTGCCGCCTTGTGGCCGTTTCCTGTAACAACAACTTGAAAGCCTGTGCTGAAGGATGCTTCTATTCCCAAGGGCTGCAGGGCTTAAAGGAAACCCGCCTTCCCTCAAGGACCGTCCTGGGGTAGCTCTCCAGCTGAGAATTCTAAACAGGGTGAACGTTCAGGAGGCCAACCTCAAGAGGGAAGTCTGATTCATCCTTTAAGAAAAACATCACACCAAAACATGTCAATATCATTACCTAGCAGAGAGAGGCAAATCAAAACGACAACCAGGTCTCAGCTCACAGCGGTCAGAATGGCAACTGTCCAAAAGGCTACAGACAATCAATGCTGGAGAGGGTGTGGAGAGAAGGAAACCCGCTCACGCTGTGGACGGGAATATGGGTGGGTACATCCACGATGAAGACCAGCAGGGAGGCTCATTGAAAAACGAAACAGAGAAGGACCCTGTGACCCAGCCCACCCTCTCCCGGGCGTACATCCGGACACATTACAAAGTCATCTGCACCCCAGCAATCACGGCAGCCCTAGGCACAACAGCCCACACAGGGACCCAACCCAGGCGCATAAGGACGGAGGAATGGATAAAGACGCTGTGGTCCACATCCACAATGGGAGATTACTCAGCCACCAGACAGGGTGCAGGAAGGCCATTTCCAGCCACAGGGAAGGAAGCAGAGGTGATCCTCCTCAGGGAACTCCGTGAGACCGGGAGCAGCAAGTCTAGCCTAAGCCATCACTGGTGGGGCGGTGGACTCTAAACACAGATACAATGAACTTCTCTGCAAAACAGAAACAACCTCACAGGCTTACACAAGTCACCTATGGGTACCAAAAAACAGAGGTGGTGGGCAGGGACAAAGTAGCAGGTAGGGATAAACACATACACAGGACTGTCTATAACATAATCAACAAGGACCCAGTGTATGGCAGAAGGAACCCAACAACAGGCTTTAATAAGCTCTATGGGAACAGGTCCTGAAAAAGAACATAAATGCGTGTCTGCATATAAGGGACTCAACGTGCTGTATACCGGAAACACACAAAAAGGAAAACACAACGGAATATGCTAAATCAGCTGTAGCACACACACACAAAACTAAGGAATTTAAACAAAACAGAAATACAGAAAGAGAAATGCCGACTCTATTCCCCTCAGGCCTTGGTGACCTGGGCTGCTGGCACATCCCTGGAGACGGAGCAGGCTTGGGTCCCAAGGCTGGGCTGGGCTGGGCTGGGGCTGAGCGAGCAGGGCAGGAACTGCCTGCAACGGAGCCTTCCCCTCCCACCTGCAGAGCCTGCTCCCCTGGCCATGAGACCTCCCTCTCCAGATCCAGGCGGGCCCTCCTACAGAGACACCAGGCCTCCTGCACCCAAAGGATGCTGGAGCCTCCGGGCTGCAAGAGCCTGGAAAAGTCCCCAGGGCTGCATGAGTCCTGGTGGGGGGCTCCCACCCCCAGCCTCCTGCCTTAGGTTCGCCCACCTAGGCCGGGCAGCATCCCCCACAGAGGGCTGCGGCAGGATGTGGCACGTGTCGGGGCTGAAGGGTCGGGGGGAGCAGGGAAGGGGACACCAGCCTCGGGTGTTCCTTCGGGCACATCCCGTCGAAGCGCCAAGCCAGGAGCAGGACCTTCCCTGAGGCTCTGGTTGCCTGGGAAACCGGGGTGCGGCACGAAGACGTGCTGCCGCCTGGTGGCCGATTCCCCGAACAGCCACCTGAAAGCCGCACCGAAGACACTTCCTGTTCCCAAGGCCCTTGAGGCTGGGATGGACACCTGCCCTCCTGAAACGCCCTGGCAGAAAACATCGGAATGCAATTCCAACCAGTGCCCACTTTCAAGGAGACAACTGCAAGAGGGAAATTGTACTCACCCTGTATTAGGGGAAAAAGAGGACGTGGAAAGATACCAGCATCACTAATTCTTCAAGGGATGCCAAATCCTAACTTCAATGAGGTGTCACCTCCCATCCGGCAGCATGCCCAGCATCAAAAACAAAAGGCATCAAGAGGTAGATGCTGGAGAGGGCTTGGGAACAAGGGAATCCTCCTACACCGATGGTGGGGTGTTAAAGGGTGCAGCCTCTATGGAGAGCACGGTGGAGGGTCTTTAAATAATTGCACATCGAGTTCCCCTAGGATCCCTTAATCCCACTCCTGGGCTTCGAGCCAGAGAAAAACCAATAAAGAAAACGACACCTGCACCCCTGTTTTCAGGGCAACACTATTTACATTAACCAAGACACAGAATCAGCCAACGTGTCCACCCACAGAAAAATGAACATGATCGGGTCCATATACACAACGGAATACGAGCCAGCCCTAAAAAGGCACGAAATGATGCCACAGGCAGCAACACGCATGGACTGGGAGCTTATCATACTAAGTGAAGGAAGTCAGGGAGAGAAAGACATATATCATAAGTTATCTTGTCCTCCTGCAATCTCCAAGTGCATACAAATGAATTACTTTACAAAACAGGAAAGGCTCACAGTCGTAGGAAACAAGGTCATCAACATAAGAGGTGAGAAGGGAGGGTCACGATAGGAGGTCGGGATTAACGGACACACATACACACATCAAGTAGAATCTCACAGAGGACCTACTGAAAGACACTGGGAATTCTATGGAACACTAAGCTGTATGGGGGAAAAACCAAAAAAGAATAGATATGCACCTATGTGTAACCGAATCAAGTTCCTGTACACCTAACAGAAACACAACATTGGAAATCAACTCTACTCCAGCGTCATACAGAAATTGAATTAAAAAAAGAAACGAGAGACAGAGAGGGGTGAAGAGGTGCTGCCGCCTTGTGGCCGTTTCCTGTAACAACAACTTGGAAGCCTGTGCTGAAGGATGCCTCTATTCCCAAGGGCTGTGGGGCTTAAAGGAAACCCTCCTGCCCTCAAGGACCGTCCTGGGGTAGCTCTCCGACAGAGAATTCTAAACAGGGTGAACGTCCACGATGCCAACTTCACGAGGGATGTCTGACTCATCCTTTGAAAAAAAAATCACACCAAAACATATCAGTATTGCTAACTAGTAGAGAGAGGCAAATCAAAACGACAACCAGGTCTCACCTCACAGCGGTCAGAATGGCGACTGTCCAAAAGGCTACAGACAACCAATGCTGGAGAGGGTGTGGAGAAAAGGGGAACTGCCTATACGCGTGGTGGGAATGTCCATTGGGGACAGCCACTATGGGGAACAACCTGGAGGTTCCTTAAGAAACTCACAAGAGAATGAAAGTACAATACTCCCCAACACCAGACACAGAAACGGCACATGCACGAGAGATCTACGCTTCAGGCTGGATCCTCTCAGTGTTGAGGCACACCTAGGCAGAACCTGCTTTCACATGAATCACAGCACTTTCTCTCTTGATCCACCTCTTAGAATCTTGAAAATCAACCAAAAAGAAACGAAAGGGAACTACGTTTCAACTTCAAAGCCTTTGCACAGCACAGGAGACCCTACACAGAAACCAGAAGACAGCCCACAGAAGGGGAAAAAGGCTTTGCAAAGGAGATTCCCCACAAGGATTGGATTTCCAACACATACAAGCACGTCATGCAGCCGAGTAGCAAAAAAGCCACAAACAACCCTGTGAAAACGAGGCGACAGAGCTAAATGGACATTTCTCCCCGAAGGCTTCCAGATGGCCAAGGAGCACAGGTGATGAAGCTCGGCACCACTCACGATGGAAGAATTGCACATCCAGAGGACAATGAGGTACCACCCCACACAGGTCAGAAAGGCCATCCTGCAAAGTCAACAACAATAAAGGCTGGAGAGGGTGTGGAGAGAAGGGAACCCACTCACGCTGTGGATGGGAACATGGAAGGGGACATGCACGATGGAGGACAGGATGCATGTTCATGAAAACATGAAACACAGAAGTACCCTGGGACCCAGCCATGCCTCTCCTGGCTGTACACCGGAGAGAAGTAAAATTTGAAAAAGACACCTGCACCTCCACGATGCTGGCAGCACCATGCACAATAGCCCACATGGGGAGCCAGCCCTGGGTGGATAAGGACAGATACGTGGGTAAAGAAGATGTGGTCCAGATACACCATGGAAGATTACTCAGCCACAAAACAGGGTGAAATCAGGCCACTTCCACCCACACGGAAGGAAGGAGGGATCATCCCACTAAGTGAACTGAGACAGCGAAGGACATGACTCTTAAGCTATCATTTGTAGGGGAACCTGAACACACACACAGAACAGAAACACCCTCACAGGCTTAGAAGCGACACTCATGGTTACCAAAAGAAAGAGGTGGTGGGCAGGGAGAGATCAGCAGGATGAGATGAACAGATACACAGGGCTTCTCATAAACTCCTCAACAAGGATGCTGGGGAGAGCACAAGGAGCCCTACTCAACACTCTGTCAGAAGCTATCTGGGAACAGGTGCTGGAGAAGAACATAGAGGCATCTAGGTAGAAGTGAATCCAGTTGCTGTATACAGGCAAAAAAACAAAGGAAAAGAAAAAGACAAAACCATCCCAGAATATTCTACATCAGCTGTAGCCATATATAAACTAAAAAATTTCACAAAAGAAACAGGAAAAGGAAATGCTGACTCTATTCCCCTCAGGCCTGGCACATCCCTGGAGACGGAGCAGGCTTGGGTCCCAAGGCTGGGCTGGGCTGGGCTGGGGCTGAGCAAGCAGGGCAGGAGGTGCCTGCAACGGAGCCTTCCCCTCCCACCTGCAGAGCCTGCTCCCCTGGCCATGGGACCTCCCTCTCCAGATCCAGGCGGGCCCTCCTACAGAGACACCAGGCCTCCTGCACCCAAAGGATGCTGGAGCCTCTGGGCTGCAAGAGCCCGGAAAAGTCCCCAGGGCTGCATGACTCCTGGTAGGGGCGCTCCCACCCCCAGCCTCCTGCCTTAGGGTCGCCCACCTAGGCTGGGCAGCATCCCCCACAGAGGGCTATGGCAGGATGTAGCATGTGTCAGGGCTGAAGGGTCGGGGGGAGCAGGGAAGGGGACACCAGCCTCGGGTGTTCCTTCGGGCACATCCCGTCGAAGCGCCAAGACAGGAGCAGGACCTTCCCTGAGGCTCTGGTTGCCTGGGAAACCGGGGTCCAGCACGACGTCGTGCTGCCACCTGGTGGCCGATTCCCAGAACAACCACCTGAAAGCAACCCTCGAAGGCACATCCTGCTCCCAAGGCCAGTGGGGCTGGGATGTGTCCAAGACACCTGCCCTCCTGAAACGTCCTGGGGAAAACATTGGAAAACAATCCAAACCAGGGCCGACTTTCAAGGAGCCAACTGCAAGGGGGAAATTTACTCACAGCGTACTATACAACAAGAAACAAAAAGGACACGGAACGATGCAACATCACTAATTCTTCAAGGGATGCAAATCCTAACTACAATGAGGTGTGACCTCCCATCCAGCAGGATGGCCAGCATCAAAAACAAAAACAGAAACAATCGACACAGAATAATTGCTGGAGAGGGCTTGGGGACAAGGGAATCCTCCTACACCAACGGTGGGGATGGTAAAGGGTGCAGCCTCTATGGAAAGCACGGTGGAGCTTCCTTAAATAATTACACATCGAGTTCCCCTAGGATCCGGCAATCCCACGCCTGGGCTTCGATCTGGAGAAAACCCAATAATGAGAGCGACACATGCACCCCTGTTTTCCGGGCAGTACTATTTACATTAGCCAAGACACAGAATCACCCAGCGTGTCCACCCACAGAAAAATGAAGACGGTGGGGTCCATGTATACAACGGAATACAAGCCAGCCCTAAGAAAGAACGAAATGATGCCACAGGCAGCAACATGGTTGCACTGGGGGGTTGCCACACTAAGTGACACAAGTCAGAGAGAGAGAGACATCATCAAATGTCTTTTCCACCTGCAATCTACAAAGTCACACACATGGACTCATTTACACAACAGAAACAGACTCACCGACGTAGGAAACACACTCCTGATAATCAACAAAAGAAGTTCGAGGGGAGGGCATGTTAGGAGGTCGGGATTAGCTGATACACACGAATACCTATCACATCGAATCTCACAGAGGACCTACTGAATGACACAGGGAATTCTACTGAACACACTGTCATAAGCTATTTGGGAAAGAAGCCGAGAAAGAATAGATATGCACCTGTGTGTAACCGAATCAAGTTCCTGTACACCTAACAGAAACACAACATTGGAAATCAACTCTACTCCAGCATCATATAGAAATTGAATTAAACAGAAAAAACCAACCAGAGAGGGGCGAAGAGGTGCTGCCGCCTTGTGGCCGTTTCCTGTAACAACAACTTGAAAGCCTGTGCTGAAGGATGCTTCTATTCCCAAGGGCTGCGGGGCTTAAAGGAAACCCGCCTTCCCTCAAGGACCGTCCTGGGGTAGCTCTCCAGCTGAGAATTCTAAACAGGGTGAACGTTCAGGAGGCCAACCTCAAGAGGGAAGTCTGATTCATCCTTTAAGAAAAACATCACACCAAAACATGTCAATATCATTACCTAGCAGAGAGAGGCAAATCAAAACGACAACCAGGTCTCAGCTCACAGCGGTCAGAATGGCAACTGTCCAAAAGGCTACAGACAATCAATGCTGGAGAGGGTGTGGAGAGAAGGAAACCCGCTCACGCTGTGGACGGGAATATGGGTGGGTACATCCACGATGAAGACCAGGAGGGAGGCTCATTGAAACACGAAACAGAGAAGGACCCTGTGACCCAGCCCACCCTCTCCCGGGCGTACATCCGGACACATTACAAAGTCATCTGCACCCCAGCAATCACGGCAGCCCTAGGCACAACAGCCCACACAGGGACCCAACCCAGGCGCATAAGGACGGAGGAATGGATAAAGACGCTGTGGTCCACATCCACAATGGGAGATTACTCAGCCACCAGACAGGGTGCAGGAAGGCCATTTCCAGCCACAGGGAAGGAAGCAGAGGTGATCCTCCTCAGGGAACTCCGTGAGACCGGGAGCAGCAAGTCTAGCCTAAGCCATCACTGGTGGGGCGGTGGACTCTAAACACAGATACAATGAACTTCTCTGCAAAACAGAAACAACCTCACAGGCTTACACAAGTCACCTATGGGTACCAAAAAACAGAGGTGGTGGGCAGGGACAAAGTAGCAGGTAGGGATAAACACATACACAGGACTGTCTATAACATAATCAACAAGGACCCAGTGTATGGCAGAAGGAACCCAACAACAGGCTTTAATAAGCTCTATGGGAACAGGTCCTGAAAAAGAACATACATGCGTGTCTGCATATAAGGGACTCAACGTGCTGTATACCGGAAACACACAAAAAGGAAAACACAACGGAATATGCTAAATCAGCTGTAGCACACACACACAAAACTAAGGAATTTAAACAAAACAGAAATACAGAAAGAGAAATGCCGACTCCATTCCCCTCAGGCCTTGGTGACCTGGGCTGCTGGCACATCCCTGGTGACGGAGCAGGCTTGGGTCCCAAGGCTGGGCTGGGGCTGAGCGAGCAGGGCAGGAACTGCCTGCAACGGAGCCTTCCCCTCCCACCTGCAGAGCCTGCTCCCCTGGCCATGAGACCTCCCTCTCCAGATCCAGGACGGCCCTCCTACAGAGACACCAGGCCTCCTGCACCCAAAGGATGCTGGAGCCTCCGGGCTGCAAGAGCCTGGAAAAGTCCCCAGGGCTGCATGACTCCTGGTGGGGGGCTCCCACCCCCAGCCTCCTGCCTTAGGGTCGCCCACCTAGGCCGGGCAGCATCCCCCACAGAGGGCTGCGGCAGGATGTGGCACGTGTCGGGGCTGAAGGGTCGGGGGGAGCAGGGAAGGGGACACCAGCCTCGGGTGTTCCTTCGGGCACATCCCGTCGAAGCGCCAAGCCAGGAGCAGGACCTTCCCTGAGGCTCTGGTTGCCTGGGAAACCGGGGTGCGGCACGAAGACGTGCTGCCGCCTGGTGGCCGATTCCCCGAACAGCCACCTGAAAGCCGCACCGAAGACACTTCCTGTTCCCAAGGCCCTTGAGGCTGGGATGGACACCTGCCCTCCTGAAACGTCCTGGCGGAAAACATCGGAAAGCAATTCCAACCAGTGCCCACTTTCAAGGAGACAACTGCAAGAGGGAAATTGTACTCACCCTGTATTAGGGGAAAAAGAGGACGTGGAAAGATACCAGCATCACTAATTCTTCAAGGGATGCCAAATCCTAACTTCAATGAGGTGTCACCTCCCATCCGGCAGCATGCCCAGCATCAAAAACAAAAGGCATCAAGAGGTAGATGCTGGAGAGGGCTTGGGAACAAGGGAATCCTCCTACACCGATGGTGGGGTGTTAAAGGGTGCAGCCTCTATGGAGAGCACGGTGGAGGGTCTTTAAATAATTGCACATCGAGTTCCCCTAGCATCCCTTAATCCCACTCCTGGGCTTCGAGCCAGAGAAAAACCAATAAAGAAAACGACACCTGCACCCCTGTTTTCAGGGCAACACTATTTAAACTATTTACATTAACCAAGACACAGAATCAGCCAACGTGTCCACCCACAGAAAAATGAACATGATCGGGTCCATATACACAACGGAATACGAGCCAGCCCTAAAAAGGAACGAAATGATGCCACAGGCAGCAACACGCATGGACTGGGAGCTTATCATACTAAGTGAAGGAAGTCAGGGAGAGAAAGACATATATCATAAGTTATCTTGTCCTCCTGCAATCTCCAAGTGCATACAAATGAATTACTTTACAAAACAGGAAAGGCTCACAGTCGTAGGAAACAAGGTCATCAACATAAGAGGTGAGAAGGGAGGGTCACGATAGGAGGTCGGGATTAACGGACACACATACACACATCAAGTAGAATCTCACAGAGGACCTACTGAAAGACACTGGGAATTCTATGGAACACTAAGCTGTATGGGGGAAAAGCCAAAAAAGAATAGATATGCACCTATGTGTAACCGAATCAAGTTCCTGTACACCTAACAGAAACACAACATTGGAAATCAACTCTACTCCAGCGTCATACAGAAATTGAATTAAAAAAAGAAACGAGAGACAGAGAGGGGTGAAGAGGTGCTGCCGCCTTGTGGCCGTTTCCTGTAACAACAACTTGGAAGCCTGTGCTGAAGGATGCCTCTATTCCCAAGGGCTGTGGGGCTTAAAGGAAACCCTCCTGCCCTCAAGGACCGTCCTGGGGTAGCTCTCCGACAGAGAATTCTAAACAGGGTGAACGTCCACGATGCCAACTTCACGAGGGATGTCTGACTCATCCTTTGAAAAAAAAATCACACCAAAACATATCAGTATTGCTAACTAGTAGAGAGAGGCAAATCAAAACGACAACCAGGTCTCACCTCACAGCGGTCAGAATGGCGACTGTCCAAAAGGCTACAGACAACCAATGCTGGAGAGGGTGTGGAGAAAAGGGGAACTGCCTATACGCGTGGTGGGAATGTCCATTGGGGACAGCCACTATGGGGAACAACCTGGAGGTTCCTTAAGAAACTCACAAGAGAATGAAAGTACAATACTCCCCAACACCAGACACAGAAACGGCACATGCACGAGAGATCTACGCTTCAGGCTGGATCCTCTCAGTGTTGAGGCACACCTAGGCAGAACCTGCTTTCACATGAATCACAGCACTTTCTCTCTTGATCCACCTCTTAGAATCTTGAAAATCAACCAAAAAGAAACGAAAGGGAACTACGTTTCAACTTCAAAGCCTTTGCACAGCGCAGGAGACCCTACACAGAAACCAGAAGACAGCCCACAGAAGGGGAAAAAGGCTTTGCAAAGGAGATTCCCCACAAGGATTGGATTTCCAACACATACAAGCACGTCATGCAGCCGAGTAGCAAAAAAGCCACAAACAACCCTGTGAAAACGAGGCGACAGAGCTAAATGGACATTTCTCCCCGAAGGCTTCCAGATGGCCAAGGAGCACAGGTGATGAAGCTCGGCACCACTCACGATGGAAGAATTGCACATCCAGAGGACAATGAGGTATCACCCCACACAGGTCAGAAAGGCCATCCTGCAAAGTCAACAACAATAAAGGCTGGAGAGGGTGTGGAGAGAAGGGAACCCACTCACGCTGTGGATGGGAACATGGAAGGGGACATGCACGATGGAGGACAGGATGCATGTTCATGAAAACATGAAACACAGAAGTACCCTGGGACCCAGCCATGCCTCTCCTGGCTGTACACCGGAGAGAAGTAAAATTTGAAAAAGACACCTGCACCTCCACGATGCTGGCAGCACCATGCACAATAGCCCACACGGGGAGCCAGCCCTGGGTGGATAAGGACAGATACGTGGGTAAAGAAGATGTGGTCCAGATACACCATGGAAGATTACTCAGCCACAAAACAGGGTGAAATCAGGCCACTTCCACCCACACGGAAGGAAGGAGGGATCATCCCACTAAGTGAACTGAGACAGCGAAGGACATGACTCTTAAGCTACCATTTGTAGGGGAACCTGAACACACACACAGAACAGAAACACCCTCACAGGCTTAGAAGCGACACTCATGGTTACCAAAAGAAAGAGGTGGTGGGCAGGGAGAGATCAGCAGGATGAGATGAACAGATACACAGGGCTTCTCATAAACTCCTCAACAAGGATGCTGGGGAGAGCACAAGGAGCCCTACTCAACACTCTGTCAGAAGGTATCTGGGAACAGGTGCTGGAGAAGAACATAGAGGCATCTAGGTAGAAGTGAATCCAGTTGCTGTATACAGGCAAAAAAACAAAGGAAAAGAAAAAGACAAAACCATCCCAGAATATTCTACATCAGCTGTAGCCATATATAAACTAAAAAATTTCACAAAAGAAACAGGAAAAGGAAATGCTGACTCTATTCCCCTCAGGCCTGGCACATCCCTGGAGACGGAGCAGGCTTGGGTCCCAAGGCTGGGCTGGGCTGGGCTGGGGCTGAGCAAGCAGGGCAGGAGGTGCCTGCAACGGAGCCTTCCCCTCCCACCTGCAGAGCCTGCTCCCCTGGCCATGGGACCTCCCTCTCCAGATCCAGGCGGGCCCTCCTACAGAGACACCAGGCCTCCTGCACCCAAAGGATGCTGGAGCCTCTGGGCTGCAAGAGCCCGGAAAAGTCCCCAGGGCTGCATGACTCCTGGTAGGGGCGCTCCCACCCCCAGCCTCCTGCCTTAGGGTCGCCCACCTAGGCTGGGCAGCCTCCCCCACAGAGGGCTATGGGAGGATGTGGCATGTGTCGGGGCTGAAGGGTCGGGGGGAGCAGGGAAGGGGACACCAGCCTCGGGTGTTCCTTCGGGCACATCCCCTCAAAGCGCCAAGCCAGGAGCAGGACCTTCCCTGAGGCTCTGGTTGCCTGGGAAACCGGGGTCCAGCACGACGTCGTGCTGCCACCTGGTGGCCGATTCCCAGAACAACCACCTGAAAGCAACCCTCGAAGGCACATCCTGCTCCCAAGGCCAGTGGGGCTGGGATGTGTCCAAGACACCTGCCCTCCTGAAACGTCCTGGGGAAAACATTGGAAAACAATCCAAACCAGGGCCGACTTTCAAGGAGCCAACTGCAAGGGGGAAATTTACTCACAGCGTACTATACAACAAGAAACAAAAAGGACACGGAACGATGCAACATCACTAATTCTTCAAGGGATGCAAATCCTAACTACAATGAGGTGTGACCTCCCATCCAGCAGGATGGCCAGCATCAAAAACAAAAACAGAAACAATCGACACAGAATAATTGCTGGAGAGGGCTTGGGGACAAGGGAATCCTCCTACACCAACGGTGGGGATGGTAAAGGGTGCAGCCTCTATGGAAAGCACGGTGGAGCTTCCTTAAATAATTACACATCGAGTTCCCCTAGGATCCGGCAATCCCACGCCTGGGCTTCGATCTGGAGAAAACCCAATAATGAGAGCGACACATGCACCCCTGTTTTCCGGGCAGTACTATTTACATTAGCCAAGACACAGAATCACCCAGCGTGTCCACCCACAGAAAAATGAAGACGGTGGGGTCCACGTATACAACGGAATACAAGCCAGCCCTAAGAAAGAACGAAATGATGCCACAGGCAGCAACATGGTTGCACTGGGGGGTTGCCACACTAAGTGACACAAGTCAGAGAGAGAGAGACATCATCAAATGTCTTTTCCACCTGCAATCTACAAAGTCACACACATGGACTCATTTACACAACAGAAACAGACTCACCGACGTAGGAAACACACTCCTGATAATCAACAAAAGAAGTTCGAGGGGAGGGCACGTTAGCAGGTCGGGATTAGCTGATACACACGAATACCTATCACATCGAATCTCACAGAGGACCTACTGAATGACACAGGGAATTCTACTGAACACACTGTCATAAGCTATTTGGGAAAGAAGCCGAGAAAGAATAGATATGCACCTGTGTGTAACCGAATCAAGTTCCTGTACACCTAACAGAAACACAACATTGGAAATCAACTCTACTCCAGCATCATATAGAAATTGAATTAAACAGAAAAAACCAACCAGAGAGGGGCGAAGAGGTGCTGCCGCCTTGTGGCCGTTTCCTGTAACAACAACTTGAAAGCCTGTGCTGAAGGATGCTTCTATTCCCAAGGGCTGCGGGGCTTAAAGGAAACCCGCCTTCCCTCAAGGACCGTCCTGGGGTAGCTCTCCAGCTGAGAATTCTAAACAGGGTGGACGTTCAGGAGGCCAACCTCAAGAGGGAAGTCTGATTCATCCTTTAAGAAAAACATCACACCAAAACATGTCAATATCATTACCTAGCAGAGAGAGGCAAATCAAAACGACAACCAGGTCTCAGCTCACAGCGGTCAGAATGGCAACTGTCCAAAAGGCTACAGACAATCAATGCTGGAGAGGGTGTGGAGAGAAGGAAACCCGCTCACGCTGTGGACGGGAATATGGGTGGGTACATCCACGATGAAGACCAGGAGGGAGGCTCATTGAAACACGAAACAGAGAAGGACCCTGTGACCCAGCCCACCCTCTCCCGGGCGTACATCCGGACACATTACAAAGTCATCTGCACCCCAGCGATCACGGCAGCCCTAGGCACAACAGCCCACACAGGGACCCAACCCAGGCGCATAAGGACGGAGGAATGGATAAAGACGCTGTGGTCCACATCCACAATGGGAGATTACTCAGCCACCAGACAGGGTGCAGGAAGGCCATTTCCAGCCACAGGGAAGGAAGCAGAGGTGATCCTCCTCAGGGAACTCCGTGAGACCGGGAGCAGCAAGTCTAGCCTAAGCCATCACTGGTGGGGCGGTGGACTCTAAACACAGATACAATGAACTTCTCTGCAAAACAGAAACAACCTCACAGGCTTACACAAGTCACCTATGGGTACCAAAAAACAGAGGTGGTGGGCAGGGACAAAGTAGCAGGTAGGGATAAACACATACACAGGACTGTCTATAACATAATCAACAAGGACCCAGTGTATGGCAGAAGGAACCCAACAACAGGCTTTAATAAGCTCTATGGGAACAGGTCCTGAAAAAGAACATAAATGCGTGTCTGCATATAAGGGACTCAACGTGCTGTATACCGGAAACACACAAAAAGGAAAACACAACGGAATATGCTAAATCAGCTGTAGCACACACACACAAAACTAAGGAATTTAAACAAAACAGAAATACAGAAAGAGAAATGCCGACTCTATTCCCCTCAGGCCTTGGTGACCTGGGCTGCTGGCACATCCCTGGAGACGGAGCAGGCTTGGGTCCCAAGGCTGGGCTGGGCTGGGCTGGGGCTGAGCGAGCAGGGCAGGAACTGCCTGCAACGGAGCCTTCCCCTCCCACCTGCAGAGCCTGCTCCCCTGGCCATGAGACCTCCCTCTCCAGATCCAGGCGGGCCCTCCTACAGAGACACCAGGCCTCCTGCACCCAAAGGATGCTGGAGCCTCCAGGCTGCAAGAGCCTGGAAAAGTCCCCAGGGCTGCATGACTCCTGGTGGGCGGCTGCCACCCCCAGCCTCCTGCCTTAGGGTCGCCCACCTAGGCTGGGCAGCATCCCCCACAGAGGGCTGCGGCAGGATGTGGCACGTGTCGGGGCTGAAGGGTCGGGGGGAGCAGGGAAGGGGACACCAGCCTCGGGTGTTCCTTCGGGCACATCCCGTCGAAGCGCCAAGCCAGGAGCAGGACCTTCCCTGAGGCTCTGGTTGCCTGGGAAACCGGGGTGCGGCACGAAGACGTGCTGCCGCCTGGTGGCCGATTCCCCGAACAGCCACCTGAAAGCCGCACCGAAGACACTTCCTGTTCCCAAGGCCCTTGAGGCTGGGATGGACACCTGCCCTCCTGAAACGTCCTGGCGGAAAACATCGGAAAGCAATTCCAACCAGTGCCCACTTTCAAGGAGACAACTGCAAGAGGGAAATTGTACTCACCCTGTATTAGGGGAAAAAGAGGACGTGGAAAGATACCAGCATCACTAATTCTTCAAGGGATGCCAAATCCTAACTTCAATGAGGTGTCACCTCCCATCCGGCAGCATGCCCAGCATCAAAAACAAAAGGCGTCAAGAGGTAGATGCTGGAGAGGGCTTGGGAACAAGGGAATCCTCCTACACCGATGGTGGGGGTGTTAAAGGGTGCAGCCTCTATGGAGAGCACGGTGGAGGGTCTTTAAATAATTGCACATCGAGTTCCCCTAGCATCCCTTAATCCCACTCCTGGGCTTCGAGCCAGAGAAAAACCAATAAAGAAAACGACACCTGCACCCCTGTTTTCAGGGCAACACTATTTACATTAACCAAGACACAGAATCAGCCAACGTGTCCACCCACAGAAAAATGAACATGATCGGGTCCATATACACAACGGAATACGAGCCAGCCCTAAAAAGGAACGAAATGATGCCACAGGCAGCAACACGCATGGACTGGGAGCTTATCATACTAAGTGAAGGAAGTCAGGGAGAGAAAGACATATATCATAAGTTATCTTGTCCTCCTGCAATCTCCAAGTGCATACAAATGAATTACTTTACAAAACAGGAAAGGCTCACAGTCGTAGGAAACAAGGTCATCAACATAAGAGGTGAGAAGGGAGGGTCACGATAGGAGGTCGGGATTAACGGACACACATACACACATCAAGCAGAATCTCACAGAGGGCCTACTGAAAGACACTGGGAATTCTATGCAACACTAAGCTGTATGGGGGAAAAGCCAAAAAAGAATAGATATGCACCTATGTGTAACCGAATCAAGTTCCTGTACACCTAACAGAAACACAACATTGGAAATCAACTCTACTCCAGCGTCATACAGAAATTGAATTAAAAAAAGAAACGAGAGACAGAGAGGGGTGAAGAGGTGCTGCCGCCTTGTGGCCGTTTCCTGTAACAACAACTTGGAAGCCTGTGCTGAAGGATGCCTCTATTCCCAAGGGCTGTGGGGCTTAAAGGAAACCCTCCTGCCCTCAAGGACCGTCCTGGGGTAGCTCTCCGACAGAGAATTCTAAACAGGGTGAACGTCCACGATGCCAACTTCACGAGGGATGTCTGACTCATCCTTTGAAAAAAAAATCACACCAAAACATATCAGTATTGCTAACTAGTAGAGAGAGGCAAATCAAAACGACAACCAGGTCTCACCTCACAGCGGTCAGAATGGCGACTGTCCAAAAGGCTACAGACAACCAATGCTGGAGAGGGTGTGGAGAAAAGGGGAACTGCCTATACGCGTGGTGGGAATGTCCATTGGGGACAGCCACTATGGGGAACAACCTGGAGGTTCCTTAAGAAACTCACAAGAGAATGAAAGTACAATACTCCCCAACACCAGACACAGAAACGGCACATGCACGAGAGATCTACACTTCAGGCTGGATCCTCTCAGTGTTGAGGCACACCTAGGCAGAACCTGCTTTCACATGAATCGCAGCACTTTCTCTCTTGATCCACCTCTTAGAATCTTGAAAATCAACCAAAAAGAAACGAAAGGGAACTACGTTTCAACTTCAAAGCCTTTGCACAGCGCAGGAGACCCTACACAGAAACCAGAAGACAGCCCACAGAAGGGGAAAAAGGCTTTGCAAAGGAGATTCCCCACAAGGATTGGATTTCCAACACATACAAGCACGTCATGCAGCCGAGTAGCAAAAAAGCCACAAACAACCCTGTGAAAACGAGGCGACAGAGCTAAATGGACATTTCTCCCCGAAGGCTTCCAGATGGCCAAGGAGCACAGGTGATGAAGCTCGGCACCACTCACGATGGAAGAATTGCACATCCAGAGGACAATGAGGTATCACCCCACACAGGTCAGAAAGGCCATCCTGCAAAGTCAACAACAATAAAGGCTGGAGAGGGTGTGGAGAGAAGGGAACCCACTCACGCTGTGGATGGGAACATGGAAGGGGACATGCACGATGGAGGACAGGATGCATGTTCATGAAAACATGAAACACAGAAGTACCCTGGGACCCAGCCATGCCTCTCCTGGCTGTACACCGGAGAGAAGTAAAATTTGAAAAAGACACCTGCACCTCCACGATGCTGGCAGCACCATGCACAATAGCCCACACGGGGAGCCAGCCCTGGGTGGATAAGGACAGATACGTGGGTAAAGAAGATGTGGTCCAGATACACCATGGAAGATTACTCAGCCACAAAACAGGGTGAAATCAGGCCACTTCCACCCACACGGAAGGAAGGAGGGATCATCCCACTAAGTGAACTGAGACAGCGAAGGACATGACTCTTAAGCTACCATTTGTAGGGGAACCTGAACACACACACAGAACAGAAACACCCTCACAGGCTTAGAAGCGACACTCATGGTTACCAAAAGAAAGAGGTGGTGGGCAGGGAGAGATCAGCAGGATGAGATGAACAGATACACAGGGCTTCTCATAAACTCCTCAACAAGGATGCTGGGGAGAGCACAAGGAGCCCTACTCAACACTCTGTCAGAAGCTATCTGGGAACAGGTGCTGGAGAAGAACATAGAGGCATCTAGGTAGAAGTGAATCCAGTTGCTGTATACAGGCAAAAAAACAAAGGAAAAGAAAAAGACAAAACCATCCCAGAATATTCTACATCAGCTGTAGCCATATATAAACTAAAAAATTTCACAAAAGAAACAGGAAAAGGAAATGCTGACTCTATTCCCCTCAGGCCTGGCACATCCCTGGAGACGGAGCAGGCTTGGGTCCCAAGGCTGGGCTGGGCTGGGCTGGGGCTGAGCAAGCAGGGCAGGAGGTGCCTGCAACGGAGCCTTCCCCTCCCACCTGCAGAGCCTGCTCCCCTGGCCATGGGACCTCCCTCTCCAGATCCAGGCGGGCCCTCCTACAGAGACACCAGGCCTCCTGCACCCAAAGGATGCTGGAGCCTCTGGGCTGCAAGAGCCCGGAAAAGTCCCCAGGGCTGCATGACTCCTGGTAGGGGCGCTCCCACCCCCAGCCTCCTGCCTTAGGGTCGCCCACCTAGGCTGGGCAGCCTCCCCCACAGAGGGCTATGGGAGGATGTGGCATGTGTCGGGGCTGAAGGGTCGGGGGGAGCAGGGAAGGGGACACCAGCCTCGGGTGTTCCTTCGGGCACATCCCCTCAAAGCGCCAAGCCAGGAGCAGGACCTTCCCTGAGGCTCTGGTTGCCTGGGAAACCGGGGTCCAGCACAACGTCGTGCTGCCACCTGGTGGCCAATTCCCAGAACAACCACCTGAAAGCAACCCTCGAAGGCACATCCTGCTCCCAAGGCCAGTGGGGCTGGGATGTGTCCAAGACACCTGCCCTCCTGAAACGTCCTGGGGAAAACATTGGAAAACAATCCAAACCAGGGCCGACTTTCAAGGAGCCAACTGCAAGGGGGAAATTTACTCACAGCATACTATACAACAAGAAACAAAAAGGACACGGAACGATGCAACATCACTAATTCTTCAAGGGATGCAAATCCTAACTACAATGAGGTGTGACCTCCCATCCAGCAGGATGGCCAGCATCAAAAACAAAAACAGAAACAATCGACACAGAATAATTGCTGGAGAGGGCTTGGGGACAAGGGAATCCTCCTACACCAACGGTGGGGATGGTAAAGGGTGCAGCCTCTATGGAAAGCACGGTGGAGCTTCCTTAAATAATTACACATCGAGTTCCCCTAGGATCCGGCAATCCCACGCCTGGGCTTCGATCTGGAGAAAACCCAATAATGAGAGCGACACATGCACCCCTGTTTTCCGGGCAGTACTATTTACATTAGCCAAGACACAGAATCACCCAGCGTGTCCACCCACAGAAAAATGAAGACGGTGGGGTCCACGTATACAACGGAATACAAGCCAGCCCTAAGAAAGAACGAAATGATGCCACAGGCAGCAACATGGTTGCACTGGGGGGTTGCCACACTAAGTGACACAAGTCAGAGAGAGAGAGACATCATCAAATGTCTTTTCCACCTGCAATCTACAAAGTCACACACATGGACTCATTTACACAACAGAAACAGACTCACCGACGTAGGAAACACACTCCTGATAATCAACAAAAGAAGTTCGAGGGGAGGGCACGTTAGCAGGTCGGGATTAGCTGATACACACGAATACCTATCACATCGAATCTCACAGAGGACCTACTGAATGACACAGGGAATTCTACTGAACACACTGTCATAAGCTATTTGGGAAAGAAGCCGAGAAAGAATAGATATGCACCTGTGTGTAACCGAATCAAGTTCCTGTACACCTAACAGAAACACAACATTGGAAATCAACTCTACTCCAGCATCATATAGAAATTGAATTAAACAGAAAAAACCAACCAGAGAGGGGCGAAGAGGTGCTGCCGCCTTGTGGCCGTTTCCTGTAACAACAACTTGAAAGCCTGTGCTGAAGGATGCTTCTATTCCCAAGGGCTGCGGGGCTTAAAGGAAACCCGCCTTCCCTCAAGGACCGTCCTGGGGTAGCTCTCCAGCTGAGAATTCTAAACAGGGTGGACGTTCAGGAGGCCAACCTCAAGAGGGAAGTCTGATTCATCCTTTAAGAAAAACATCACACCAAAACATGTCAATATCATTACCTAGCAGAGAGAGGCAAATCAAAACGACAACCAGGTCTCAGCTCACAGCGGTCAGAATGGCAACTGTCCAAAAGGCTACAGACAATCAATGCTGGAGAGGGTGTGGAGAGAAGGAAACCCGCTCACGCTGTGGACGGGAATATGGGTGGGTACATCCACGATGAAGACCAGGAGGGAGGCTCATTGAAACACGAAACAGAGAAGGACCTTGTGACCCAGCCCACCCTCTCCCGGGCGTACATCCGGACACATTACAAAGTCATCTGCACCCCAGCGATCACGGCAGCCCTAGGCACAACAGCCCACACAGGGACCCAACCCAGGTGCATAAGGACGGAGGAATGGATAAAGACGCTGTGGTCCACATCCACAATGGGAGATTACTCAGCCACCAGACAGGGTGCAGGAAGGCCATTTCCAGCCACAGGGAAGGAAGCAGAGGTGATCCTCCTCAGGGAACTCCGTGAGACCGGGAGCAGCAAGTCTAGCCTAAGCCATCACTGGTGGGGCGGTGGACTCTAAACACAGATACAATGAACTTCTCTGCAAAACAGAAACAACCTCACAGGCTTACACAAGTCACCTATGGGTACCAAAAAACAGAGGTGGTGGGCAGGGACAAAGTAGCAGGTAGGGATAAACACATACACAGGACTGTCTATAACATAATCAACAAGGACCCAGTGTATGGCAGAAGGAACCCAACAACAGGCTTTAATAAGCTCTATGGGAACAGGTCCTGAAAAAGAACATAAATGCGTGTCTGCATATAAGGGACTCAACGTGCTGTATACCGGAAACACACAAAAAGGAAAACACAACGGAATATGCTAAATCAGCTGTAGCACACACACACAAAACTAAGGAATTTAAACAAAACAGAAATACAGAAAGAGAAATGCCGACTCTATTCCCCTCAGGCCTTGGTGACCTGGGCTGCTGGCACATCCCTGGAGACGGAGCAGGCTTGGGTCCCAAGGCTGGGCTGGGCTGGGCTGGGGCTGAGCGAGCAGGGCAGGAACTGCCTGCAACGGAGCCTTCCCCTCCCACCTGCAGAGCCTGCTCCCCTGGCCATGAGACCTCCCTCTCCAGATCCAGGCGGGCCCTCCTACAGAGACACCAGGCCTCCTGCACCCAAAGGATGCTGGAGCCTCCGGGCTGCAAGAGCCTGGAAAAGTCCCCAGGGCTGCATGACTCCTGGTGGGGGGCTCCCACCCCCAGCCTCCTGCCTTAGGGTCGCCCACCTAGGCCGGGCAGCATCCCCCACAGAGGGCTGCGGCAGGATGTGGCACGTGTCGGGGCTGAAGGGTCGGGGGGAGCAGGGAAGGGGACACCAGCCTCGGGTGTTCCTTCGGGCACATCCCGTCGAAGCGCCAAGCCAGGAGCAGGACCTTCCCTGAGGCTCTGGTTGCCTGGGAAACCGGGGTGCGGCACGAAGACGTGCTGCCGCCTGGTGGCCGATTCCCCGAACAGCCACCTGAAAGCCGCACCGAAGACACTTCCTGTTCCCAAGGCCCTTGAGGCTGGGATGGACACCTGCCCTCCTGAAACGTCCTGGCGGAAAACATCGGAAAGCAATTCCAACCAGTGCCCACTTTCAAGGAGACAACTGCAAGAGGGAAATTGTACTCACCCTGTATTAGGGGAAAAAGAGGACGTGGAAAGATACCAGCATCACTAATTCTTCAAGGGATGCCAAATCCTAACTTCAATGAGGTGTCACCTCCCATCCGGCAGCATGCCCAGCATCAAAAACAAAAGGCGTCAAGAGGTAGATGCTGGAGAGGGCTTGGGAACAAGGGAATCCTCCTACACCGATGGTGGGGGTGTTAAAGGGTGCAGCCTCTATGGAGAGCACGGTGGAGGGTCTTTAAATAATTGCACATCGAGTTCCCCTAGCATCCCTTAATCCCACTCCTGGGCTTCGAGCCAGAGAAAAACCAATAAAGAAAACGACACCTGCACCCCTGTTTTCAGGGCAACACTATTTACATTAACCAAGACACAGAATCAGCCAACGTGTCCACCCACAGAAAAATGAACATGATCGGGTCCATATACACAACGGAATACGAGCCAGCCCTAAAAAGGAACGAAATGATGCCACAGGCAGCAACACGCATGGACTGGGAGCTTATCATACTAAGTGAAGGAAGTCAGGGAGAGAAAGACATATATCATAAGTTATCTTGTCCTCCTGCAATCTCCAAGTGCATACAAATGAATTACTTTACAAAACAGGAAAGGCTCACAGTCGTAGGAAACAAGGTCATCAACATAAGAGGTGAGAAGGGAGGGTCACGATAGGAGGTCGGGATTAACGGACACACATACACACATCAAGCAGAATCTCACAGAGGGCCTACTGAAAGACACTGGGAATTCTATGGAACACTAAGCTGTATGGGGGAAAAGCCAAAAAAGAATAGATATGCACCTATGTGTAACCGAATCAAGTTCCTGTACACCTAACAGAAACACAACATTGGAAATCAACTCTACTCCAGCGTCATACAGAAATTGAATTAAAAAAAGAAACGAGAGACAGAGAGGGGTGAAGAGGTGCTGCCGCCTTGTGGCCGTTTCCTGTAACAACAACTTGGAAGCCTGTGCTGAAGGATGCCTCTATTCCCAAGGGCTGTGGGGCTTAAAGGAAACCCTCCTGCCCTCAAGGACCGTCCTGGGGTAGCTCTCCGACAGAGAATTCTAAACAGGGTGAACGTCCACGATGCCAACTTCACGAGGGATGTCTGACTCATCCTTTGAAAAAAAAATCACACCAAAACATATCAGTATTGCTAACTAGTAGAGAGAGGCAAATCAAAACGACAACCAGGTCTCACCTCACAGCGGTCAGAATGGCGACTGTCCAAAAGGCTACAGACAACCAATGCTGGAGAGGGTGTGGAGAAAAGGGGAACTGCCTATACGCGTGGTGGGAATGTCCATTGGGGACAGCCACTATGGGGAACAACCTGGAGGTTCCTTAAGAAACTCACAAGAGAATGAAAGTACAATACTCCCCAACACCAGACACAGAAACGGCACATGCACGAGAGATCTATGCTTCAGGCTGGATCCTCTCAGTGTTGAGGCACACCTAGGCAGAACCTGCTTTCACATGAATCGCAGCACTTTCTCTCTTGATCCACCTCTTAGAATCTTGAAAATCAACCAAAAAGAAACGAAAGGGAACTACGTTTCAACTTCAAAGCCTTTGCACAGCACAGGAGACCCTACACAGAAACCAGAAGACAGCCCACAGAAGGGGAAAAAGGCTTTGCAAAGGAGATTCCCCACAAGGATTGGATTTCCAACACATACAAGCACGTCATGCAGCCGAGTAGCAAAAAAGCCACAAACAACCCTGTGAAAACGAGGCGACAGAGCTAAATGGACATTTCTCCCCGAAGGCTTCCAGATGGCCAAGGAGCACAGGTGATGAAGCTCGGCACCACTCACGATGGAAGAATTGCACATCCAGAGGACAATGAGGTATCACCCCACACAGGTCAGAAAGGCCATCCTGCAAAGTCAACAACAATAAAGGCTGGAGAGGGTGTGGAGAGAAGGGAACCCACTCACGCTGTGGATGGGAACATGGAAGGGGACATGCACGATGGAGGACAGGATGCATGTTCATGAAAACATGAAACACAGAAGTACCCTGGGACCCAGCCATGCCTCTCCTGGCTGTACACCGGAGAGAAGTAAAATTTGAAAAAGACACCTGCACCTCCACGATGCTGGCAGCACCATGCACAATAGCCCACACGGGGAGCCAGCCCTGGGTGGATAAGGACAGATACGTGGGTAAAGAAGATGTGGTCCAGATACACCATGGAAGATTACTCAGCCACAAAACAGGGTGAAATCAGGCCACTTCCACCCACACGGAAGGAAGGAGGGATCATCCCACTAAGTGAACTGAGACAGCGAAGGACATGACTCTTAAGCTACCATTTGTAGGGGAACCTGAACACACACACAGAACAGAAACACCCTCACAGGCTTAGAAGCGACACTCATGGTTACCAAAAGAAAGAGGTGGTGGGCAGGGAGAGATCAGCAGGATGAGATGAACAGATACACAGGGCTTCTCATAAACTCCTCAACAAGGATGCTGGGGAGAGCACAAGGAGCCCTACTCAACACTCTGTCAGAAGCTATCTGGGAACAGGTGCTGGAGAAGAACATAGAGGCATCTAGGTAGAAGTGAATCCAGTTGCTGTATACAGGCAAAAAAACAAAGGAAAAGAAAAAGACAAAACCATCCCAGAATATTCTACATCAGCTGTAGCCATATATAAACTAAAAAATTTCACAAAAGAAACAGGAAAAGGAAATGCTGACTCTATTCCCCTCAGGCCTGGCACATCCCTGGAGACGGAGCAGGCTTGGGTCCCAAGGCTGGGCTGGGCTGGGCTGGGGCTGAGCAAGCAGGGCAGGAGGTGCCTGCAACGGAGTCTTCCCCTCCCACCTGCAGAGCCTGCTCCCCTGGCCATGGGACCTCCCTCTCCAGATCCAGGCGGGCCCTCCTACAGAGACACCAGGCCTCCTGCACCCAAAGGATGCTGGAGCCTCTGGGCTGCAAGAGCCCGGAAAAGTCCCCAGGGCTGCATGACTCCTGGTAGGGGCGCTCCCACCCCCAGCCTCCTGCCTTAGGGTCGCCCACCTAGGCTGGGCAGCCTCCCCCACAGAGGGCTATGGGAGGATGTGGCATGTGTCGGGGCTGAAGGGTCGGGGGGAGCAGGGAAGGGGACACCAGCCTCGGGTGTTCCTTCGGGCACATCCCCTCAAAGCGCCAAGCCAGGAGCAGGACCTTCCCTGAGGCTCTGGTTGCCTGGGAAACCGGGGTCCAGCACGACGTCGTGCTGCCACCTGGTGGCCGATTCCCAGAACAACCACCTGAAAGCAACCCTCGAAGGCACATCCTGCTCCCAAGGCCAGTGGGGCTGGGATGTGTCCAAGACACCTGCCCTCCTGAAACGTCCTGGGGAAAACATTGGAAAACAATCCAAACCAGGGCCGACTTTCAAGGAGCCAACTGCAAGGGGGAAATTTACTCACAGCGTACTATACAACAAGAAACAAAAAGGACACGGAACGATGCAACATCACTAATTCTTCAAGGGATGCAAATCCTAACTACAATGAGGTGTGACCTCCCATCCAGCAGGATGGCCAGCATCAAAAACAAAAACAGAAACAATCGACACAGAATAATTGCTGGAGAGGGCTTGGGGACAAGGGAATCCTCCTACACCAACGGTGGGGATGGTAAAGGGTGCAGCCTCTATGGAAAGCATGGTGGAGCTTCCTTAAATAATTACACATCGAGTTCCCCTAGGATCCGGCAATCCCACGCCTGGGCTTCGATCTGGAGAAAACCCAATAATGAGAGCGACACATGCACCCCTGTTTTCCGGGCAGTACTATTTACATTAGCCAAGACACAGAATCACCCAGCGTGTCCACCCACAGAAAAATGAAGACGGTGGGGTCCACGTATACAACGGAATACAAGCCAGCCCTAAGAAAGAACGAAATGATGCCACAGGCAGCAACATGGTTGCACTGGGGGGTTGCCACACTAAGTGACACAAGTCAGAGAGAGAGAGACATCATCAAATGTCTTTTCCACCTGCAATCTACAAAGTCACACACATGGACTCATTTACACAACAGAAACAGACTCACCGACGTAGGAAACACACTCCTGATAATCAACAAAAGAAGTTCGAGGGGAGGGCACGTTAGCAGGTCGGGATTAGCTGATACACACGAATACCTATCACATCGAATCTCACAGAGGACCTACTGAATGACACAGGGAATTCTACTGAACACACTGTCATAAGCTATTTGGGAAAGAAGCCGAGAAAGAATAGATATGCACCTGTGTGTAACCGAATCAAGTTCCTGTACACCTAACAGAAACACAACATTGGAAATCAACTCTACTCCAGCATCATATAGAAATTGAATTAAACAGAAAAAACCAACCAGAGAGGGGCGAAGAGGTGCTGCCGCCTTGTGGCCGTTTCCTGTAACAACAACTTGAAAGCCTGTGCTGAAGGATGCTTCTATTCCCAAGGGCTGCGGGGCTTAAAGGAAACCCGCCTTCCCTCAAGGACCGTCCTGGGGTAGCTCTCCAGCTGAGAATTCTAAACAGGGTGGACGTTCAGGAGGCCAACCTCAAGAGGGAAGTCTGATTCATCCTTTAAGAAAAACATCACACCAAAACATGTCAATATCATTGCCTAGCAGAGAGAGGCAAATCAAAACGACAACCAGGTCTCAGCTCACAGCGGTCAGAATGGCAACTGTCCAAAAGGCTACAGACAATCAATGCTGGAGAGGGTGTGGAGAGAAGGAAACCCGCTCACGCTGTGGACGGGAATATGGGTGGGTACATCCACGATGAAGACCAGGAGGGAGGCTCATTGAAACACGAAACAGAGAAGGACCCTGTGACCCAGCCCACCCTCTCCCGGGCATACATCCGGACACATTACAAAGTCATCTGCACCCCAGCGATCACGGCAGCCCTAGGCACAACAGCCCACACAGGGACCCAACCCAGGCGCATAAGGACGGAGGAATGGATAAAGACGCTGTGGTCCACATCCACAATGGGAGATTACTCAGCCACCAGACAGGGTGCAGGAAGGCCATTTCCAGCCACAGGGAAGGAAGCAGAGGTGATCCTCCTCAGGGAACTCCGTGAGACCGGGAGCAGCAAGTCTAGCCTAAGCCATCACTGGTGGGGCGGTGGACTCTAAACACAGATACAATGAACTTCTCTGCAAAACAGAAACAACCTCACAGGCTTACACAAGTCACCTATGGGTACCAAAAAACAGAGGTGGTGGGCAGGGACAAAGTAGCAGGTAGGGATAAACACATACACAGGACTGTCTATAACATAATCAACAAGGACCCAGTGTATGGCAGAAGGAACCCAACAACAGGCTTTAATAAGCTCTATGGGAACAGGTCCTGAAAAAGAACATAAATGCGTGTCTGCATATAAGGGACTCAACGTGCTGTATACCGGAAACACACAAAAAGGAAAACACAACGGAATATGCTAAATCAGCTGTAGCACACACACACAAAACTAAGGAATTTAAACAAAACAGAAATACAGAAAGAGAAATGCCGACTCTATTCCCCTCAGGCCTTGGTGACCTGGGCTGCTGGCACATCCCTGGAGACGGAGCAGGCTTGGGTCCCAAGGCTGGGCTGGGCTGGGCTGGGGCTGAGCGAGCAGGGCAGGAACTGCCTGCAACGGAGCCTTCCCCTCCCACCTGCAGAGCCTGCTCCCCTGGCCATGAGACCTCCCTCTCCAGATCCAGGCGGGCCCTCCTACAGAGACACCAGGCCTCCTGCACCCAAAGGATGCTGGAGCCTCCGGGCTGCAAGAGCCTGGAAAAGTCCCCAGGGCTGCATGACTCCTGGTGGGCGGCTGCCACCCCCAGCCTCCTGCCTTAGGGTCGCCCACCTAGGCTGGGCAGCATCCCCCACAGAGGGCTGCGGCAGGATGTGGCACGTGTCGGGGCTGAAGGGTCGGGGGGAGCAGGGAAGGGGACACCAGCCTCGGGTGTTCCTTCGGGCACATCCCGTCGAAGCGCCAAGCCAGGAGCAGGACCTTCCCTGAGGCTCTGGTTGCCTGGGAAACCGGGGTGCGGCACGAAGACGTGCTGCCGCCTGGTGGCCGATTCCCCGAACAGCCACCTGAAAGCCGCACCGAAGACACTTCCTGTTCCCAAGGCCCTTGAGGCTGGGATGGACACCTGCCCTCCTGAAACGTCCTGGCGGAAAACATCGGAAAGCAATTCCAACCAGTGCCCACTTTCAAGGAGACAACTGCAAGAGGGAAATTGTACTCACCCTGTATTAGGGGAAAAAGAGGACGTGGAAAGATACCAGCATCACTAATTCTTCAAGGGATGCCAAATCCTAACTTCAATGAGGTGTCACCTCCCATCCGGCAGCATGCCCAGCATCAAAAACAAAAGGCGTCAAGAGGTAGATGCTGGAGAGGGCTTGGGAACAAGGGAATCCTCCTACACCGATGGTGGGGGTGTTAAAGGGTGCAGCCTCTATGGAGAGCACGGTGGAGGGTCTTTAAATAATTGCACATCGAGTTCCCCTAGCATCCCTTAATCCCACTCCTGGGCTTCGAGCCAGAGAAAAACCAATAAAGAAAACGACACCTGCACCCCTGTTTTCAGGGCAACACTATTTACATTAACCAAGACACAGAATCAGCCAACGTGTCCACCCACAGAAAAATGAACATGATCGGGTCCATATACACAACGGAATACGAGCCAGCCCTAAAAAGGAACGAAATGATGCCACAGGCAGCAACACGCATGGACTGGGAGCTTATCATACTAAGTGAAGGAAGTCAGGGAGAGAAAGACATATATCATAAGTTATCTTGTCCTCCTGCAATCTCCAAGTGCATACAAATGAATTACTTTACAAAACAGGAAAGGCTCACAGTCGTAGGAAACAAGGTCATCAACATAAGAGGTGAGAAGGGAGGGTCACGATAGGAGGTCGGGATTAACGGACACACATACACACATCAAGCAGAATCTCACAGAGGGCCTACTGAAAGACACTGGGAATTCTATGCAACACTAAGCTGTATGGGGGAAAAGCCAAAAAAGAATAGATATGCACCTATGTGTAACCGAATCAAGTTCCTGTACACCTAACAGAAACACAACATTGGAAATCAACTCTACTCCAGCGTCATACAGAAATTGAATTAAAAAAAGAAACGAGAGACAGAGAGGGGTGAAGAGGTGCTGCCGCCTTGTGGCCGTTTCCTGTAACAACAACTTGGAAGCCTGTGCTGAAGGATGCCTCTATTCCCAAGGGCTGTGGGGCTTAAAGGAAACCCTCCTGCCCTCAAGGACCGTCCTGGGGTAGCTCTCCGACAGAGAATTCTAAACAGGGTGAACGTCCACGATGCCAACTTCACGAGGGATGTCTGACTCATCCTTTGAAAAAAAAATCACACCAAAACATATCAGTATTGCTAACTAGTAGAGAGAGGCAAATCAAAACGACAACCAGGTCTCACCTCACAGCGGTCAGAATGGCGACTGTCCAAAAGGCTACAGACAACCAATGCTGGAGAGGGTGTGGAGAAAAGGGGAACTGCCTATACGCGTGGTGGGAATGTCCATTGGGGACAGCCACTATGGGGAACAACCTGGAGGTTCCTTAAGAAACTCACAAGAGAATGAAAGTACAATACTCCCCAACACCAGACACAGAAACGGCACATGCACGAGAGATCTACGCTTCAGGCTGGATCCTCTCAGTGTTGAGGCACACCTAGGCAGAACCTGCTTTCACATGAATCGCAGCACTTTCTCTCTTGATCCACCTCTTAGAATCTTGAAAATCAACCAAAAAGAAACGAAAGGGAACTACGTTTCAACTTCAAAGCCTTTGCACAGCGCAGGAGACCCTACACAGAAACCAGAAGACAGCCCACAGAAGGGGAAAAAGGCTTTGCAAAGGAGATTCCCCACAAGGATTGGATTTCCAACACATACAAGCACGTCATGCAGCCGAGTAGCAAAAAAGCCACAAACAACCCTGTGAAAATGAGGCGACAGAGCTAAATGGACATTTCTCCCCGAAGGCTTCCAGATGGCCAAGGAGCACAGGTGATGAAGCTCGGCACCACTCACGATGGAAGAATTGCACATCCAGAGGACAATGAGGTATCACCCCACACAGGTCAGAAAGGCCATCCTGCAAAGTCAACAACAATAAAGGCTGGAGAGGGTGTGGAGAGAAGGGAACCCACTCACGCTGTGGATGGGAACATGGAAGGGGACATGCACGATGGAGGACAGGATGCATGTTCATGAAAACATGAAACACAGAAGTACCCTGGGACCCAGCCATGCCTCTCCTGGCTGTACACCGGAGAGAAGTAAAATTTGAAAAAGACACCTGCACCTCCACGATGCTGGCAGCACCATGCACAATAGCCCACACGGGGAGCCAGCCCTGGGTGGATAAGGACAGATACGTGGGTAAAGAAGATGTGGTCCAGATACCCCATGGAAGATTACTCAGCCACAAAACAGGGTGAAATCAGGCCACTTCCACCCACACGGAAGGAAGGAGGGATCATCCCACTAAGTGAACTGAGACAGCGAAGGACATGACTCTTAAGCTACCATTTGTAGGGGAACCTGAACACACACACAGAACAGAAACACCCTCACAGGCTTAGAAGCGACACTCATGGTTACCAAAAGAAAGAGGTGGTGGGCAGGGAGAGATCAGCAGGATGAGATGAACAGATACACAGGGCTTCTCATAAACTCCTCAACAAGGATGCTGGGGAGAGCACAAGGAGCCCTACTCAACACTCTGTCAGAAGCTATCTGGGAACAGGTGCTGGAGAAGAACATAGAGGCATCTAGGTAGAAGTGAATCCAGTTGCTGTATACAGGCAAAAAAACAAAGGAAAAGAAAAAGACAAAACCATCCCAGAATATTCTACATCAGCTGTAGCCATATATAAACTAAAAAATTTCACAAAAGAAACAGGAAAAGGAAATGCTGACTCTATTCCCCTCAGGCCTGGCACATCCCTGGAGACGGAGCAGGCTTGGGTCCCAAGGCTGGGCTGGGCTGGGCTGGGGCTGAGCAAGCAGGGCAGGAGGTGCCTGCAACGGAGCCTTCCCCTCCCACCTGCAGAGCCTGCTCCCCTGGCCATGGGACCTCCCTCTCCAGATCCAGGCGGGCCCTCCTACAGAGACACCAGGCCTCCTGCACCCAAAGGATGCTGGAGCCTCTGGGCTGCAAGAGCCCGGAAAAGTCCCCAGGGCTGCATGACTCCTGGTAGGGGCGCTCCCACCCCCAGCCTCCTGCCTTAGGGTCGCCCACCTAGGCTGGGCAGCATCCCCCACAGAGGGCTATGGCAGGATGTGGCATGTGTCGGGGCTGAAGGGTCGGGGGGAGCAGGGAAGGGGACACCAGCCTCGGGTGTTCCTTCGGGCACATCCCCTCAAAGCGCCAAGCCAGGAGCAGGACCTTCCCTGAGGCTCTGGTTGCCTGGGAAACCGGGGTCCAGCACAACGTCGTGCTGCCACCTGGTGGCCGATTCCCAGAACAACCACCTGAAAGCAACCCTCGAAGGCACATCCTGCTCCCAAGGCCAGTGGGGCTGGGATGTGTCCAAGACACCTGCCCTCCTGAAACGTCCTGGGGAAAACATTGGAAAACAATCCAAACCAGGGCCGACTTTCAAGGAGCCAACTGCAAGGGGGAAATTTACTCACAGCGTACTATACAACAAGAAACAAAAAGGACACGGAACGATGCAACATCACTAATTCTTCAAGGGATGCAAATCCTAACTACAATGAGGTGTGACCTCCCATCCAGCAGGATGGCCAGCATCAAAAACAAAAACAGAAACAATCGACACAGAATAATTGCTGGAGAGGGCTTGGGGACAAGGGAATCCTCCTACACCAACGGTGGGGATGGTAAAGGGTGCAGCCTCTATGGAAAGCATGGTGGAGCTTCCTTAAATAATTACACATCGAGTTCCCCTAGGATCCGGCAATCCCACGCCTGGGCTTCGATCTGGAGAAAACCCAATAATGAGAGCGACACATGCACCCCTGTTTTCCGGGCAGTACTATTTACATTAGCCAAGACACAGAATCACCCAGCGTGTCCACCCACAGAAAAATGAAGACGGTGGGGTCCACGTATACAACGGAATACAAGCCAGCCCTAAGAAAGAACGAAATGATGCCACAGGCAGCAACATGGTTGCACTGGGGGGTTGCCACACTAAGTGACACAAGTCAGAGAGAGAGAGACATCATCAAATGTCTTTTCCACCTGCAATCTACAAAGTCACACACATGGACTCATTTACACAACAGAAACAGACTCACCGACGTAGGAAACACACTCCTGATAATCAACAAAAGAAGTTCGAGGGGAGGGCACGTTAGCAGGTCGGGATTAGCTGATACACACGAATACCTATCACATCGAATCTCACAGAGGACCTACTGAATGACACAGGGAATTCTACTGAACACACTGTCATAAGCTATTTGGGAAAGAAGCCGAGAAAGAATAGATATGCACCTGTGTGTAACCGAATCAAGTTCCTGTACACCTAACAGAAACACAACATTGGAAATCAACTCTACTCCAGCATCATATAGAAATTGAATTAAACAGAAAAAACCAACCAGAGAGGGGCGAAGAGGTGCTGCCGCCTTGTGGCCGTTTCCTGTAACAACAACTTGAAAGCCTGTGCTGAAGGATGCTTCTATTCCCAAGGGCTGCGGGGCTTAAAGGAAACCCGCCTTCCCTCAAGGACCGTCCTGGGGTAGCTCTCCAGCTGAGAATTCTAAACAGGGTGGACGTTCAGGAGGCCAACCTCAAGAGGGAAGTCTGATTCATCCTTTAAGAAAAACATCACACCAAAACATGTCAATATCATTGCCTAGCAGAGAGAGGCAAATCAAAACGACAACCAGGTCTCAGCTCACAGCGGTCAGAATGGCAACTGTCCAAAAGGCTACAGACAATCAATGCTGGAGAGGGTGTGGAGAGAAGGAAACCCGCTCACGCTGTGGACGGGAATATGGGTGGGTACATCCACGATGAAGACCAGGAGGGAGGCTCATTGAAACACGAAACAGAGAAGGACCTTGTGACCCAGCCCACCCTCTCCCGGGCATACATCCGGACACATTACAAAGTCATCTGCACCCCAGCGATCACGGCAGCCCTAGGCACAACAGCCCACACAGGGACCCAACCCAGGCGCATAAGGACGGAGGAATGGATAAAGACGCTGTGGTCCACATCCACAATGGGAGATTACTCAGCCACCAGACAGGGTGCAGGAAGGCCATTTCCAGCCACAGGGAAGGAAGCAGAGGTGATCCTCCTCAGGGAACTCCGTGAGACCGGGAGCAGCAAGTCTAGCCTAAGCCATCACTGGTGGGGCGGTGGACTCTAAACACAGATACAATGAACTTCTCTGCAAAACAGAAACAACCTCACAGGCTTACACAAGTCACCTATGGGTACCAAAAAACAGAGGTGGTGGGCAGGGACAAAGTAGCAGGTAGGGATAAACACATACACAGGACTGTCTATAACATAATCAACAAGGACCCAGTGTATGGCAGAAGGAACCCAACAACAGGCTTTAATAAGCTCTATGGGAACAGGTCCTGAAAAAGAACATAAATGCGTGTCTGCATATAAGGGACTCAACGTGCTGTATACCGGAAACACACAAAAAGGAAAACACAACGGAATATGCTAAATCAGCTGTAGCACACACACACAAAACTAAGGAATTTAAACAAAACAGAAATACAGAAAGAGAAATGCCGACTCTATTCCCCTCAGGCCTTGGTGACCTGGGCTGCTGGCACATCCCTGGAGACGGAGCAGGCTTGGGTCCCAAGGCTGGGCTGGGCTGGGCTGGGGCTGAGCGAGCAGGGCAGGAACTGCCTGCAACGGAGCCTTCCCCTCCCACCTGCAGAGCCTGCTCCCCTGGCCATGAGACCTCCCTCTCCAGATCCAGGCGGGCCCTCCTACAGAGACACCAGGCCTCCTGCACCCAAAGGATGCTGGAGCCTCCGGGCTGCAAGAGCCTGGAAAAGTCCCCAGGGCTGCATGACTCCTGGTGGGCGGCTGCCACCCCCAGCCTCCTGCCTTAGGGTCGCCCACCTAGGCTGGGCAGCATCCCCCACAGAGGGCTGCGGCAGGATGTGGCACGTGTCGGGGCTGAAGGGTCGGGGGGAGCAGGGAAGGGGACACCAGCCTCGGGTGTTCCTTCGGGCACATCCCGTCGAAGCGCCAAGCCAGGAGCAGGACCTTCCCTGAGGCTCTGGTTGCCTGGGAAACCGGGGTGCGGCACGAAGACGTGCTGCCGCCTGGTGGCCGATTCCCCGAACAGCCACCTGAAAGCCGCACCGAAGACACTTCCTGTTCCCAAGGCCCTTGAGGCTGGGATGGACACCTGCCCTCCTGAAACGTCCTGGCGGAAAACATCGGAAAGCAATTCCAACCAGTGCCCACTTTCAAGGAGACAACTGCAAGAGGGAAATTGTACTCACCCTGTATTAGGGGAAAAAGAGGACGTGGAAAGATACCAGCATCACTAATTCTTCAAGGGATGCCAAATCCTAACTTCAATGAGGTGTCACCTCCCATCCGGCAGCATGCCCAGCATCAAAAACAAAAGGCGTCAAGAGGTAGATGCTGGAGAGGGCTTGGGAACAAGGGAATCCTCCTACACCGATGGTGGGGGTGTTAAAGGGTGCAGCCTCTATGGAGAGCACGGTGGAGGGTCTTTAAATAATTGCACATCGAGTTCCCCTAGCATCCCTTAATCCCACTCCTGGGCTTCGAGCCAGAGAAAAACCAATAAAGAAAACGACACCTGCACCCCTGTTTTCAGGGCAACACTATTTACATTAACCAAGACACAGAATCAGCCAACGTGTCCACCCACAGAAAAATGAACATGATCGGGTCCATATACACAACGGAATACGAGCCAGCCCTAAAAAGGAACGAAATGATGCCACAGGCAGCAACACGCATGGACTGGGAGCTTATCATACTAAGTGAAGGAAGTCAGGGAGAGAAAGACATATATCATAAGTTATCTTGTCCTCCTGCAATCTCCAAGTGCATACAAATGAATTACTTTACAAAACAGGAAAGGCTCACAGTCGTAGGAAACAAGGTCATCAACATAAGAGGTGAGAAGGGAGGGTCACGATAGGAGGTCGGGATTAACGGACACACATACACACATCAAGTAGAATCTCACAGAGGACCTACTGAAAGACACTGGGAATTCTATGGAACACTAAGCTGTATGGGGGAAAAACCAAAAAAGAATAGATATGCACCTATGTGTAACCGAATCAAGTTCCTGTACACCTAACAGAAACACAACATTGGAAATCAACTCTACTCCAGCGTCATACAGAAATTGAATTAAAAAAAGAAACGAGAGACAGAGAGGGGTGAAGAGGTGCTGCCGCCTTGTGGCCGTTTCCTGTAACAACAACTTGGAAGCCTGTGCTGAAGGATGCCTCTATTCCCAAGGGCTGTGGGGCTTAAAGGAAACCCTCCTGCCCTCAAGGACCGTCCTGGGGTAGCTCTCCGACAGAGAATTCTAAACAGGGTGAACGTCCACGATGCCAACTTCACGAGGGATGTCTGACTCATCCTTTGAAAAAAAAATCACACCAAAACATATCAGTATTGCTAACTAGTAGAGAGAGGCAAATCAAAACGACAACCAGGTCTCACCTCACAGCGGTCAGAATGGCGACTGTCCAAAAGGCTACAGACAACCAATGCTGGAGAGGGTGTGGAGAAAAGGGGAACTGCCTATACGCGTGGTGGGAATGTCCATTGGGGACAGCCACTATGGGGAACAACCTGGAGGTTCCTTAAGAAACTCACAAGAGAATGAAAGTACAATACTCCCCAACACCAGACACAGAAACGGCACATGCACGAGAGATCTACGCTTCAGGCTGGATCCTCTCAGTGTTGAGGCACACCTAGGCAGAACCTGCTTTCACATGAATCGCAGCACTTTCTCTCTTGATCCACCTCTTAGAATCTTGAAAATCAACCAAAAAGAAACGAAAGGGAACTACGTTTCAACTTCAAAGCCTTTGCACAGCGCAGGAGACCCTACACAGAAACCAGAAGACAGCCCACAGAAGGGGAAAAAGGCTTTGCAAAGGAGATTCCCCACAAGGATTGGATTTCCAACACATACAAGCACGTCATGCAGCCGAGTAGCAAAAAAGCCACAAACAACCCTGTGAAAATGAGGCGACAGAGCTAAATGGACATTTCTCCCCGAAGGCTTCCAGATGGCCAAGGAGCACAGGTGATGAAGCTCGGCACCACTCACGATGGAAGAATTGCACATCCAGAGGACAATGAGGTATCACCCCACACAGGTCAGAAAGGCCATCCTGCAAAGTCAACAACAATAAAGGCTGGAGAGGGTGTGGAGAGAAGGGAACCCACTCACGCTGTGGATGGGAACATGGAAGGGGACATGCACGATGGAGGACAGGATGCATGTTCATGAAAACATGAAACACAGAAGTACCCTGGGACCCAGCCATGCCTCTCCTGGCTGTACACCGGAGAGAAGTAAAATTTGAAAAAGACACCTGCACCTCCACGATGCTGGCAGCACCATGCACAATAGCCCACACGGGGAGCCAGCCCTGGGTGGATAAGGACAGATACGTGGGTAAAGAAGATGTGGTCCAGATACCCCATGGAAGATTACTCAGCCACAAAACAGGGTGAAATCAGGCCACTTCCACCCACACGGAAGGAAGGAGGGATCATCCCACTAAGTGAACTGAGACAGCGAAGGACATGACTCTTAAGCTACCATTTGTAGGGGAACCTGAACACACACACAGAACAGAAACACCCTCACAGGCTTAGAAGCGACACTCATGGTTACCAAAAGAAAGAGGTGGTGGGCAGGGAGAGATCAGCAGGATGAGATGAACAGATACACAGGGCTTCTCATAAACTCCTCAACAAGGATGCTGGGGAGAGCACAAGGAGCCCTACTCAACACTCTGTCAGAAGCTATCTGGGAACAGGTGCTGGAGAAGAACATAGAGGCATCTAGGTAGAAGTGAATCCAGTTGCTGTATACAGGCAAAAAAACAAAGGAAAAGAAAAAGACAAAACCATCCCAGAATATTCTACATCAGCTGTAGCCATATATAAACTAAAAAATTTCACAAAAGAAACAGGAAAAGGAAATGCTGACTCTATTCCCCTCAGGCCTGGCACATCCCTGGAGACGGAGCAGGCTTGGGTCCCAAGGCTGGGCTGGGCTGGGCTGGGGCTGAGCAAGCAGGGCAGGAGGTGCCTGCAACGGAGCCTTCCCCTCCCACCTGCAGAGCCTGCTCCCCTGGCCATGGGACCTCCCTCTCCAGATCCAGGCGGGCCCTCCTACAGAGACACCAGGCCTCCTGCACCCAAAGGATGCTGGAGCCTCTGGGCTGCAAGAGCCCGGAAAAGTCCCCAGGGCTGCATGACTCCTGGTAGGGGCGCTCCCACCCCCAGCCTCCTGCCTTAGGGTCGCCCACCTAGGCTGGGCAGCATCCCCCACAGAGGGCTATGGCAGGATGTGGCATGTGTCGGGGCTGAAGGGTCGGGGGGAGCAGGGAAGGGGACACCAGCCTCGGGTGTTCCTTCGGGCACATCCCCTCAAAGCGCCAAGCCAGGAGCAGGACCTTCCCTGAGGCTCTGGTTGCCTGGGAAACCGGGGTCCAGCACAACGTCGTGCTGCCACCTGGTGGCCGATTCCCAGAACAACCACCTGAAAGCAACCCTCGAAGGCACATCCTGCTCCCAAGGCCAGTGGGGCTGGGATGTGTCCAAGACACCTGCCCTCCTGAAACGTCCTGGGGAAAACATTGGAAAACAATCCAAACCAGGGCCGACTTTCAAGGAGCCAACTGCAAGGGGGAAATTTACTCACAGCGTACTATACAACAAGAAACAAAAAGGACACGGAACGATGCAACATCACTAATTCTTCAAGGGATGCAAATCCTAACTACAATGAGGTGTGACCTCCCATCCAGCAGGATGGCCAGCATCAAAAACAAAAACAGAAACAATCGACACAGAATAATTGCTGGAGAGGGCTTGGGGACAAGGGAATCCTCCTACACCAACGGTGGGGATGGTAAAGGGTGCAGCCTCTATGGAAAGCATGGTGGAGCTTCCTTAAATAATTACACATCGAGTTCCCCTAGGATCCGGCAATCCCACGCCTGGGCTTCGATCTGGAGAAAACCCAATAATGAGAGCGACACATGCACCCCTGTTTTCCGGGCAGTACTATTTACATTAGCCAAGACACAGAATCACCCAGCGTGTCCACCCACAGAAAAATGAAGACGGTGGGGTCCACGTATACAACGGAATACAAGCCAGCCCTAAGAAAGAACGAAATGATGCCACAGGCAGCAACATGGTTGCACTGGGGGGTTGCCACACTAAGTGACACAAGTCAGAGAGAGAGAGACATCATCAAATGTCTTTTCCACCTGCAATCTACAAAGTCACACACATGGACTCATTTACACAACAGAAACAGACTCACCGACGTAGGAAACACACTCCTGATAATCAACAAAAGAAGTTCGAGGGGAGGGCACGTTAGCAGGTCGGGATTAGCTGATACACACGAATACCTATCACATCGAATCTCACAGAGGACCTACTGAATGACACAGGGAATTCTACTGAACACACTGTCATAAGCTATTTGGGAAAGAAGCCGAGAAAGAATAGATATGCACCTGTGTGTAACCGAATCAAGTTCCTGTACACCTAACAGAAACACAACATTGGAAATCAACTCTACTCCAGCATCATATAGAAATTGAATTAAACAGAAAAAACCAACCAGAGAGGGGCGAAGAGGTGCTGCCGCCTTGTGGCCGTTTCCTGTAACAACAACTTGAAAGCCTGTGCTGAAGGATGCTTCTATTCCCAAGGGCTGCGGGGCTTAAAGGAAACCCGCCTTCCCTCAAGGACCGTCCTGGGGTAGCTCTCCAGCTGAGAATTCTAAACAGGGTGGACGTTCAGGAGGCCAACCTCAAGAGGGAAGTCTGATTCATCCTTTAAGAAAAACATCACACCAAAACATGTCAATATCATTGCCTAGCAGAGAGAGGCAAATCAAAACGACAACCAGGTCTCAGCTCACAGCGGTCAGAATGGCAACTGTCCAAAAGGCTACAGACAATCAATGCTGGAGAGGGTGTGGAGAGAAGGAAACCCGCTCACGCTGTGGACGGGAATATGGGTGGGTACATCCACGATGAAGACCAGGAGGGAGGCTCATTGAAACACGAAACAGAGAAGGACCTTGTGACCCAGCCCACCCTCTCCCGGGCATACATCCGGACACATTACAAAGTCATCTGCACCCCAGCGATCACGGCAGCCCTAGGCACAACAGCCCACACAGGGACCCAACCCAGGCGCATAAGGACGGAGGAATGGATAAAGACGCTGTGGTCCACATCCACAATGGGAGATTACTCAGCCACCAGACAGGGTGCAGGAAGGCCATTTCCAGCCACAGGGAAGGAAGCAGAGGTGATCCTCCTCAGGGAACTCCGTGAGACCGGGAGCAGCAAGTCTAGCCTAAGCCATCACTGGTGGGGCGGTGGACTCTAAACACAGATACAATGAACTTCTCTGCAAAACAGAAACAACCTCACAGGCTTACACAAGTCACCTATGGGTACCAAAAAACAGAGGTGGTGGGCAGGGACAAAGTAGCAGGTAGGGATAAACACATACACAGGACTGTCTATAACATAATCAACAAGGACCCAGTGTATGGCAGAAGGAACCCAACAACAGGCTTTAATAAGCTCTATGGGAACAGGTCCTGAAAAAGAACATAAATGCGTGTCTGCATATAAGGGACTCAACGTGCTGTATACCGGAAACACACAAAAAGGAAAACACAACGGAATATGCTAAATCAGCTGTAGCACACACACACAAAACTAAGGAATTTAAACAAAACAGAAATACAGAAAGAGAAATGCCGACTCTATTCCCCTCAGGCCTTGGTGACCTGGGCTGCTGGCACATCCCTGGAGACGGAGCAGGCTTGGGTCCCAAGGCTGGGCTGGGCTGGGCTGGGGCTGAGCGAGCAGGGCAGGAACTGCCTGCAACGGAGCCTTCCCCTCCCACCTGCAGAGCCTGCTCCCCTGGCCATGAGACCTCCCTCTCCAGATCCAGGCGGGCCCTCCTACAGAGACACCAGGCCTCCTGCACCCAAAGGATGCTGGAGCCTCCGGGCTGCAAGAGCCTGGAAAAGTCCCCAGGGCTGCATGACTCCTGGTGGGCGGCTGCCACCCCCAGCCTCCTGCCTTAGGGTCGCCCACCTAGGCTGGGCAGCATCCCCCACAGAGGGCTGCGGCAGGATGTGGCACGTGTCGGGGCTGAAGGGTCGGGGGGAGCAGGGAAGGGGACACCAGCCTCGGGTGTTCCTTCGGGCACATCCCGTCGAAGCGCCAAGCCAGGAGCAGGACCTTCCCTGAGGCTCTGGTTGCCTGGGAAACCGGGGTGCGGCACGAAGACGTGCTGCCGCCTGGTGGCCGATTCCCCGAACAGCCACCTGAAAGCCGCACCGAAGACACTTCCTGTTCCCAAGGCCCTTGAGGCTGGGATGGACACCTGCCCTCCTGAAACGTCCTGGCGGAAAACATCGGAAAGCAATTCCAACCAGTGCCCACTTTCAAGGAGACAACTGCAAGAGGGAAATTGTACTCACCCTGTATTAGGGGAAAAAGAGGACGTGGAAAGATACCAGCATCACTAATTCTTCAAGGGATGCCAAATCCTAACTTCAATGAGGTGTCACCTCCCATCCGGCAGCATGCCCAGCATCAAAAACAAAAGGCGTCAAGAGGTAGATGCTGGAGAGGGCTTGGGAACAAGGGAATCCTCCTACACCGATGGTGGGGGTGTTAAAGGGTGCAGCCTCTATGGAGAGCACGGTGGAGGGTCTTTAAATAATTGCACATCGAGTTCCCCTAGCATCCCTTAATCCCACTCCTGGGCTTCGAGCCAGAGAAAAACCAATAAAGAAAACGACACCTGCACCCCTGTTTTCAGGGCAACACTATTTACATTAACCAAGACACAGAATCAGCCAACGTGTCCACCCACAGAAAAATGAACATGATCGGGTCCATATACACAACGGAATACGAGCCAGCCCTAAAAAGGAACGAAATGATGCCACAGGCAGCAACACGCATGGACTGGGAGCTTATCATACTAAGTGAAGGAAGTCAGGGAGAGAAAGACATATATCATAAGTTATCTTGTCCTCCTGCAATCTCCAAGTGCATACAAATGAATTACTTTACAAAACAGGAAAGGCTCACAGTCGTAGGAAACAAGGTCATCAACATAAGAGGTGAGAAGGGAGGGTCACGATAGGAGGTCGGGATTAACGGACACACATACACACATCAAGCAGAATCTCACAGAGGGCCTACTGAAAGACACTGGGAATTCTATGCAACACTAAGCTGTATGGGGGAAAAGCCAAAAAAGAATAGATATGCACCTATGTGTAACCGAATCAAGTTCCTGTACACCTAACAGAAACACAACATTGGAAATCAACTCTACTCCAGCGTCATACAGAAATTGAATTAAAAAAAGAAACGAGAGACAGAGAGGGGTGAAGAGGTGCTGCCGCCTTGTGGCCGTTTCCTGTAACAACAACTTGGAAGCCTGTGCTGAAGGATGCCTCTATTCCCAAGGGCTGTGGGGCTTAAAGGAAACCCTCCTGCCCTCAAGGACCGTCCTGGGGTAGCTCTCCGACAGAGAATTCTAAACAGGGTGAACGTCCACGATGCCAACTTCACGAGGGATGTCTGACTCATCCTTTGAAAAAAAAATCACACCAAAACATATCAGTATTGCTAACTAGTAGAGAGAGGCAAATCAAAACGACAACCAGGTCTCACCTCACAGCGGTCAGAATGGCGACTGTCCAAAAGGCTACAGACAACCAATGCTGGAGAGGGTGTGGAGAAAAGGGGAACTGCCTATACGCGTGGTGGGAATGTCCATTGGGGACAGCCACTATGGGGAACAACCTGGAGGTTCCTTAAGAAACTCACAAGAGAATGAAAGTACAATACTCCCCAACACCAGACACAGAAACGGCACATGCACGAGAGATCTACGCTTCAGGCTGGATCCTCTCAGTGTTGAGGCACACCTAGGCAGAACCTGCTTTCACATGAATCGCAGCACTTTCTCTCTTGATCCACCTCTTAGAATCTTGAAAATCAACCAAAAAGAAACGAAAGGGAACTACGTTTCAACTTCAAAGCCTTTGCACAGCGCAGGAGACCCTACACAGAAACCAGAAGACAGCCCACAGAAGGGGAAAAAGGCTTTGCAAAGGAGATTCCCCACAAGGATTGGATTTCCAACACATACAAGCACGTCATGCAGCCGAGTAGCAAAAAAGCCACAAACAACCCTGTGAAAACGAGGCGACAGAGCTAAATGGACATTTCTCCCCGAAGGCTTCCAGATGGCCAAGGAGCACAGGTGATGAAGCTCGGCACCACTCACGATGGAAGAATTGCACATCCAGAGGACAATGAGGTATCACCCCACACAGGTCAGAAAGGCCATCCTGCAAAGTCAACAACAATAAAGGCTGGAGAGGGTGTGGAGAGAAGGGAACCCACTCACGCTGTGGATGGGAACATGGAAGGGGACATGCACGATGGAGGACAGGATGCATGTTCATGAAAACATGAAACACAGAAGTACCCTGGGACCCAGCCATGCCTCTCCTGGCTGTACACCGGAGAGAAGTAAAATTTGAAAAAGACACCTGCACCTCCACGATGCTGGCAGCACCATGCACAATAGCCCACACGGGGAGCCAGCCCTGGGTGGATAAGGACAGATACGTGGGTAAAGAAGATGTGGTCCAGATACACCATGGAAGATTACTCAGCCACAAAACAGGGTGAAATCAGGCCACTTCCACCCACACGGAAGGAAGGAGGGATCATCCCACTAAGTGAACTGAGACAGCGAAGGACATGACTCTTAAGCTACCATTTGTAGGGGAACCTGAACACACACACAGAACAGAAACACCCTCACAGGCTTAGAAGCGACACTCATGGTTACCAAAAGAAAGAGGTGGTGGGCAGGGAGAGATCAGCAGGATGAGATGAACAGATACACAGGGCTTCTCATAAACTCCTCAACAAGGATGCTGGGGAGAGCACAAGGAGCCCTACTCAACACTCTGTCAGAAGCTATCTGGGAACAGGTGCTGGAGAAGAACATAGAGGCATCTAGGTAGAAGTGAATCCAGTTGCTGTATACAGGCAAAAAAACAAAGGAAAAGAAAAAGACAAAACCATCCCAGAATATTCTACATCAGCTGTAGCCATATATAAACTAAAAAATTTCACAAAAGAAACAGGAAAAGGAAATGCTGACTCTATTCCCCTCAGGCCTGGCACATCCCTGGAGACGGAGCAGGCTTGGGTCCCAAGGCTGGGCTGGGCTGGGCTGGGGCTGAGCAAGCAGGGCAGGAGGTGCCTGCAACGGAGCCTTCCCCTCCCACCTGCAGAGCCTGCTCCCCTGGCCATGGGACCTCCCTCTCCAGATCCAGGCGGGCCCTCCTACAGAGACACCAGGCCTCCTGCACCCAAAGGATGCTGGAGCCTCTGGGCTGCAAGAGCCCGGAAAAGTCCCCAGGGCTGCATGACTCCTGGTAGGGGCGCTCCCACCCCCAGCCTCCTGCCTTAGGGTCGCCCACCTAGGCTGGGCAGCATCCCCCACAGAGGGCTATGGCAGGATGTGGCATGTGTCGGGGCTGAAGGGTCGGGGGGAGCAGGGAAGGGGACACCAGCCTCGGGTGTTCCTTCGGGCACATCCCCTCAAAGCGCCAAGCCAGGAGCAGGACCTTCCCTGAGGCTCTGGTTGCCTGGGAAACCGGGGTCCAGCACAACGTCGTGCTGCCACCTGGTGGCCGATTCCCAGAACAACCACCTGAAAGCAACCCTCGAAGGCACATCCTGCTCCCAAGGCCAGTGGGGCTGGGATGTGTCCAAGACACCTGCCCTCCTGAAACGTCCTGGGGAAAACATTGGAAAACAATCCAAACCAGGGCCGACTTTCAAGGAGCCAACTGCAAGGGGGAAATTTACTCACAGCATACTATACAACAAGAAACAAAAAGGACACGGAACGATGCAACATCACTAATTCTTCAAGGGATGCAAATCCTAACTACAATGAGGTGTGACCTCCCATCCAGCAGGATGGCCAGCATCAAAAACAAAAACAGAAACAATCGACACAGAATAATTGCTGGAGAGGGCTTGGGGACAAGGGAATCCTCCTACACCAACGGTGGGGATGGTAAAGGGTGCAGCCTCTATGGAAAGCACGGTGGAGCTTCCTTAAATAATTACACATCGAGTTCCCCTAGGATCCGGCAATCCCACGCCTGGGCTTCGATCTGGAGAAAACCCAATAATGAGAGCGACACATGCACCCCTGTTTTCCGGGCAGTACTATTTACATTAGCCAAGACACAGAATCACCCAGCGTGTCCACCCACAGAAAAATGAAGACGGTGGGGTCCACGTATACAACGGAATACAAGCCAGCCCTAAGAAAGAACGAAATGATGCCACAGGCAGCAACATGGTTGCACTGGGGGGTTGCCACACTAAGTGACACAAGTCAGAGAGAGAGAGACATCATCAAATGTCTTTTCCACCTGCAATCTACAAAGTCACACACATGGACTCATTTACACAACAGAAACAGACTCACCGACGTAGGAAACACACTCCTGATAATCAACAAAAGAAGTTCGAGGGGAGGGCACGTTAGCAGGTCGGGATTAGCTGATACACACGAATACCTATCACATCGAATCTCACAGAGGACCTACTGAATGACACAGGGAATTCTACTGAACACACTGTCATAAGCTATTTGGGAAAGAAGCCGAGAAAGAATAGATATGCACCTGTGTGTAACCGAATCAAGTTCCTGTACACCTAACAGAAACACAACATTGGAAATCAACTCTACTCCAGCATCATATAGAAATTGAATTAAACAGAAAAAACCAACCAGAGAGGGGCGAAGAGGTGCTGCCGCCTTGTGGCCGTTTCCTGTAACAACAACTTGAAAGCCTGTGCTGAAGGATGCTTCTATTCCCAAGGGCTGCGGGGCTTAAAGGAAACCCGCCTTCCCTCAAGGACCGTCCTGGGGTAGCTCTCCAGCTGAGAATTCTAAACAGGGTGGACGTTCAGGAGGCCAACCTCAAGAGGGAAGTCTGATTCATCCTTTAAGAAAAACATCACACCAAAACATGTCAATATCATTACCTAGCAGAGAGAGGCAAATCAAAACGACAACCAGGTCTCAGCTCACAGCGGTCAGAATGGCAGCTGTCCAAAAGGCTACAGACAATCAATGCTGGAGAGGGTGTGGAGAGAAGGAAACCCGCTCACGCTGTGGACGGGAATATGGGTGGGTACATCCACGATGAAGACCAGGAGGGAGGCTCATTGAAACACGAAACAGAGAAGGACCCTGTGACCCAGCCCACCCTCTCCCGGGCGTACATCCGGACACATTACAAAGTCATCTGCACCCCAGCGATCACGGCAGCCCTAGGCACAACAGCCCACACAGGGACCCAACCCAGGCGCATAAGGACGGAGGAATGGATAAAGACGCTGTGGTCCACATCCACAATGGGAGATTACTCAGCCACCAGACAGGGTGCAGGAAGGCCATTTCCAGCCACAGGGAAGGAAGCAGAGGTGATCCTCCTCAGGGAACTCCGTGAGACCGGGAGCAGCAAGTCTAGCCTAAGCCATCACTGGTGGGGCGGTGGACTCTAAACACAGATACAATGAACTTCTCTGCAAAACAGAAACAACCTCACAGGCTTACACAAGTCACCTATGGGTACCAAAAAACAGAGGTGGTGGGCAGGGACAAAGTAGCAGGTAGGGATAAACACATACACAGGACTGTCTATAACATAATCAACAAGGACCCAGTGTATGGCAGAAGGAACCCAACAACAGGCTTTAATAAGCTCTATGGGAACAGGTCCTGAAAAAGAACATACATGCGTGTCTGCATATAAGGGACTCAACGTGCTGTATACCGGAAACACACAAAAAGGAAAACACAACGGAATATGCTAAATCAGCTGTAGCACACACACACAAAACTAAGGAATTTAAACAAAACAGAAATACAGAAAGAGAAATGCCGACTCTATTCCCCTCAGGCCTTGGTGACCTGGGCTGCTGGCACATCCCTGGAGACGGAGCAGGCTTGGGTCCCAAGGCTGGGCTGGGCTGGGCTGGGGCTGAGCGAGCAGGGCAGGAACTGCCTGCAACGGAGCCTTCCCCTCCCACCTGCAGAGCCTGCTCCCCTGGCCATGAGACCTCCCTCTCCAGATCCAGGCGGGCCCTCCTACAGAGACACCAGGCCTCCTGCACCCAAAGGATGCTGGAGCCTCCGGGCTGCAAGAGCCTGGAAAAGTCCCCAGGGCTGCATGACTCCTGGTGGGCGGCTGCCACCCCCAGCCTCCTGCCTTAGGGTCGCCCACCTAGGCTGGGCAGCATCCCCCACAGAGGGCTGCGGCAGGATGTGGCACGTGTCGGGGCTGAAGGGTCGGGGGGAGCAGGGAAGGGGACACCAGCCTCGGGTGTTCCTTCGGGCACATCCCGTCGAAGCGCCAAGCCAGGAGCAGGACCTTCCCTGAGGCTCTGGTTGCCTGGGAAACCGGGGTGCGGCACGAAGACGTGCTGCCGCCTGGTGGCCGATTCCCCGAACAGCCACCTGAAAGCCGCACCGAAGACACTTCCTGTTCCCAAGGCCCTTGAGGCTGGGATGGACACCTGCCCTCCTGAAACGTCCTGGCGGAAAACATCGGAAAGCAATTCCAACCAGTGCCCACTTTCAAGGAGACAACTGCAAGAGGGAAATTGTACTCACCCTGTATTAGGGGAAAAAGAGGACGTGGAAAGATACCAGCATCACTAATTCTTCAAGGGATGCCAAATCCTAACTTCAATGAGGTGTCACCTCCCATCCGGCAGCATGCCCAGCATCAAAAACAAAAGGCGTCAAGAGGTAGATGCTGGAGAGGGCTTGGGAACAAGGGAATCCTCCTACACCGATGGTGGGGGTGTTAAAGGGTGCAGCCTCTATGGAGAGCACGGTGGAGGGTCTTTAAATAATTGCACATCGAGTTCCCCTAGCATCCCTTAATCCCACTCCTGGGCTTCGAGCCAGAGAAAAACCAATAAAGAAAACGACACCTGCACCCCTGTTTTCAGGGCAACACTATTTACATTAACCAAGACACAGAATCAGCCAACGTGTCCACCCACAGAAAAATGAACATGATCGGGTCCATATACACAACGGAATACGAGCCAGCCCTAAAAAGGAACGAAATGATGCCACAGGCAGCAACACGCATGGACTGGGAGCTTATCATACTAAGTGAAGGAAGTCAGGGAGAGAAAGACATATATCATAAGTTATCTTGTCCTCCTGCAATCTCCAAGTGCATACAAATGAATTACTTTACAAAACAGGAAAGGCTCACAGTCGTAGGAAACAAGGTCATCAACATAAGAGGTGAGAAGGGAGGGTCACGATAGGAGGTCGGGATTAACGGACACACATACACACATCAAGCAGAATCTCACAGAGGGCCTACTGAAAGACACTGGGAATTCTATGGAACACTAAGCTGTATGGGGGAAAAGCCAAAAAAGAATAGATATGCACCTATGTGTAACCGAATCAAGTTCCTGTACACCTAACAGAAACACAACATTGGAAATCAACTCTACTCCAGCGTCATACAGAAATTGAATTAAAAAAAGAAACGAGAGACAGAGAGGGGTGAAGAGGTGCTGCCGCCTTGTGGCCGTTTCCTGTAACAACAACTTGGAAGCCTGTGCTGAAGGATGCCTCTATTCCCAAGGGCTGTGGGGCTTAAAGGAAACCCTCCTGCCCTCAAGGACCGTCCTGGGGTAGCTCTCCGACAGAGAATTCTAAACAGGGTGAACGTCCACGATGCCAACTTCACGAGGGATGTCTGACTCATCCTTTGAAAAAAAAATCACACCAAAACATATCAGTATTGCTAACTAGTAGAGAGAGGCAAATCAAAATGACAACCAGGTCTCACCTCACAGCGGTCAGAATGGCGACTGTCCAAAAGGCTACAGACAACCAATGCTGGAGAGGGTGTGGAGAAAAGGGGAACTGCCTATACGCGTGGTGGGAATGTCCATTGGGGACAGCCACTATGGGGAACAACCTGGAGGTTCCTTAAGAAACTCACAAGAGAATGAAAGTACAATACTCCCCAACACCAGACACAGAAACGGCACATGCACGAGAGATCTACGCTTCAGGCTGGATCCTCTCAGTGTTGAGGCACACCTAGGCAGAACCTGCTTTCACATGAATCGCAGCACTTTCTCTCTTGATCCACCTCTTAGAATCTTGAAAATCAACCAAAAAGAAACGAAAGGGAACTACGTTTCAACTTCAAAGCCTTTGCACAGCGCAGGAGACCCTACACAGAAACCAGAAGACAGCCCACAGAAGGGGAAAAAGGCTTTGCAAAGGAGATTCCCCACAAGGATTGGATTTCCAACACATACAAGCACGTCATGCAGCCGAGTAGCAAAAAAGCCACAAACAACCCTGTGAAAACGAGGCGACAGAGCTAAATGGACATTTCTCCCCGAAGGCTTCCAGATGGCCAAGGAGCACAGGTGATGAAGCTCGGCACCACTCACGATGGAAGAATTGCACATCCAGAGGACAATGAGGTATCACCCCACACAGGTCAGAAAGGCCATCCTGCAAAGTCAACAACAATAAAGGCTGGAGAGGGTGTGGAGAGAAGGGAACCCACTCACGCTGTGGATGGGAACATGGAAGGGGACATGCACGATGGAGGACAGGATGCATGTTCATGAAAACATGAAACACAGAAGTACCCTGGGACCCAGCCATGCCTCTCCTGGCTGTACACCGGAGAGAAGTAAAATTTGAAAAAGACACCTGCACCTCCACGATGCTGGCAGCACCATGCACAATAGCCCACACGGGGAGCCAGCCCTGGGTGGATAAGGACAGATACGTGGGTAAAGAAGATGTGGTCCAGATACACCATGGAAGATTACTCAGCCACAAAACAGGGTGAAATCAGGCCACTTCCACCCACACGGAAGGAAGGAGGGATCATCCCACTAAGTGAACTGAGACAGCGAAGGACATGACTCTTAAGCTACCATTTGTAGGGGAACCTGAACACACACACAGAACAGAAACACCCTCACAGGCTTAGAAGCGACACTCATGGTTACCAAAAGAAAGAGGTGGTGGGCAGGGAGAGATCAGCAGGATGAGATGAACAGATACACAGGGCTTCTCATAAACTCCTCAACAAGGATGCTGGGGAGAGCACAAGGAGCCCTACTCAACACTCTGTCAGAAGCTATCTGGGAACAGGTGCTGGAGAAGAACATAGAGGCATCTAGGTAGAAGTGAATCCAGTTGCTGTATACAGGCAAAAAAACAAAGGAAAAGAAAAAGACAAAAACATCCCAGAATATTCTACATCAGCTGTAGCCATATATAAACTAAAAAATTTCACAAAAGAAACAGGAAAAGGAAATGCTGACTCTATTCCCCTCAGGCCTGGCACATCCCTGGAGACGGAGCAGGCTTGGGTCCCAAGGCTGGGCTGGGCTGGGCTGGGGCTGAGCAAGCAGGGCAGGAGGTGCCTGCAACGGAGCCTTCCCCTCCCACCTGCAGAGCCTGCTCCCCTGGCCATGGGACCTCCCTCTCCAGATCCAGGCGGGCCCTCCTACAGAGACACCAGGCCTCCTGCACCCAAAGGATGCTGGAGCCTCTGGGCTGCAAGAGCCCGGAAAAGTCCCCAGGGCTGCATGACTCCTGGTAGGGGCGCTCCCACCCCCAGCCTCCTGCCTTAGGGTCGCCCACCTAGGCTGGGCAGCATCCCCCACAGAGGGCTATGGCAGGATGTGGCATGTGTCGGGGCTGAAGGGTCGGGGGGAGCAGGGAAGGGGACACCAGCCTCGGGTGTTCCTTCGGGCACATCCCCTCAAAGCGCCAAGCCAGGAGCAGGACCTTCCCTGAGGCTCTGGTTGCCTGGGAAACCGGGGTCCAGCACAACGTCGTGCTGCCACCTGGTGGCCGATTCCCAGAACAACCACCTGAAAGCAACCCTCGAAGGCACATCCTGCTCCCAAGGCCAGTGGGGCTGGGATGTGTCCAAGACACCTGCCCTCCTGAAACGTCCTGGGGAAAACATTGGAAAACAATCCAAACCAGGGCCGACTTTCAAGGAGCCAACTGCAAGGGGGAAATTTACTCACAGCATACTATACAACAAGAAACAAAAAGGACACGGAACGATGCAACATCACTAATTCTTCAAGGGATGCAAATCCTAACTACAATGAGGTGTGACCTCCCATCCAGCAGGATGGCCAGCATCAAAAACAAAAACAGAAACAATCGACACAGAATAATTGCTGGAGAGGGCTTGGGGACAAGGGAATCCTCCTACACCAACGGTGGGGATGGTAAAGGGTGCAGCCTCTATGGAAAGCACGGTGGAGCTTCCTTAAATAATTACACATCGAGTTCCCCTAGGATCCGGCAATCCCACGCCTGGGCTTCGATCTGGAGAAAACCCAATAATGAGAGCGACACATGCACCCCTGTTTTCCGGGCAGTACTATTTACATTAGCCAAGACACAGAATCACCCAGCGTGTCCACCCACAGAAAAATGAAGACGGTGGGGTCCACGTATACAACGGAATACAAGCCAGCCCTAAGAAAGAACGAAATGATGCCACAGGCAGCAACATGGTTGCACTGGGGGGTTGCCACACTAAGTGACACAAGTCAGAGAGAGAGAGACATCATCAAATGTCTTTTCCACCTGCAATCTACAAAGTCACACACATGGACTCATTTACACAACAGAAACAGACTCACCGACGTAGGAAACACACTCCTGATAATCAACAAAAGAAGTTCGAGGGGAGGGCACGTTAGCAGGTCGGGATTAGCTGATACACACGAATACCTATCACATCGAATCTCACAGAGGACCTACTGAATGACACAGGGAATTCTACTGAACACACTGTCATAAGCTATTTGGGAAAGAAGCCGAGAAAGAATAGATATGCACCTGTGTGTAACCGAATCAAGTTCCTGTACACCTAACAGAAACACAACATTGGAAATCAACTCTACTCCAGCATCATATAGAAATTGAATTAAACAGAAAAAACCAACCAGAGAGGGGCGAAGAGGTGCTGCCGCCTTGTGGCCGTTTCCTGTAACAACAACTTGAAAGCCTGTGCTGAAGGATGCTTCTATTCCCAAGGGCTGCGGGGCTTAAAGGAAACCCGCCTTCCCTCAAGGACCGTCCTGGGGTAGCTCTCCAGCTGAGAATTCTAAACAGGGTGGACGTTCAGGAGGCCAACCTCAAGAGGGAAGTCTGATTCATCCTTTAAGAAAAACATCACACCAAAACATGTCAATATCATTACCTAGCAGAGAGAGGCAAATCAAAACGACAACCAGGTCTCAGCTCACAGCGGTCAGAATGGCAACTGTCCAAAAGGCTACAGACAATCAATGCTGGAGAGGGTGTGGAGAGAAGGAAACCCGCTCACGCTGTGGACGGGAATATGGGTGGGTACATCCACGATGAAGACCAGGAGGGAGGCTCATTGAAACACGAAACAGAGAAGGACCCTGTGACCCAGCCCACCCTCTCCCGGGCGTACATCCGGACACATTACAAAGTCATCTGCACCCCAGCGATCACGGCAGCCCTAGGCACAACAGCCCACACAGGGACCCAACCCAGGCGCATAAGGACGGAGGAATGGATAAAGACGCTGTGGTCCACATCCACAATGGGAGATTACTCAGCCACCAGACAGGGTGCAGGAAGGCCATTTCCAGCCACAGGGAAGGAAGCAGAGGTGATCCTCCTCAGGGAACTCCGTGAGACCGGGAGCAGCAAGTCTAGCCTAAGCCATCACTGGTGGGGCGGTGGACTCTAAACACAGATACAATGAACTTCTCTGCAAAACAGAAACAACCTCACAGGCTTACACAAGTCACCTATGGGTACCAAAAAACAGAGGTGGTGGGCAGGGACAAAGTAGCAGGTAGGGATAAACACATACACAGGACTGTCTATAACATAATCAACAAGGACCCAGTGTATGGCAGAAGGAACCCAACAACAGGCTTTAATAAGCTCTATGGGAACAGGTCCTGAAAAAGAACATACATGCGTGTCTGCATATAAGGGACTCAACGTGCTGTATACCGGAAACACACAAAAAGGAAAACACAACGGAATATGCTAAATCAGCTGTAGCACACACACACAAAACTAAGGAATTTAAACAAAACAGAAATACAGAAAGAGAAATGCCGACTCTATTCCCCTCAGGCCTTGGTGACCTGGGCTGCTGGCACATCCCTGGAGACGGAGCAGGCTTGGGTCCCAAGGCTGGGCTGGGCTGGGCTGGGGCTGAGCGAGCAGGGCAGGAACTGCCTGCAACGGAGCCTTCCCCTCCCACCTGCAGAGCCTGCTCCCCTGGCCATGAGACCTCCCTCTCCAGATCCAGGCGGGCCCTCCTACAGAGACACCAGGCCTCCTGCACCCAAAGGATGCTGGAGCCTCCGGGCTGCAAGAGCCTGGAAAAGTCCCCAGGGCTGCATGACTCCTGGTGGGCGGCTGCCACCCCCAGCCTCCTGCCTTAGGGTCGCCCACCTAGGCTGGGCAGCATCCCCCACAGAGGGCTGCGGCAGGATGTGGCACGTGTCGGGGCTGAAGGGTCGGGGGGAGCAGGGAAGGGGACACCAGCCTCGGGTGTTCCTTCGGGCACATCCCGTCGAAGCGCCAAGCCAGGAGCAGGACCTTCCCTGAGGCTCTGGTTGCCTGGGAAACCGGGGTGCGGCACGAAGACGTGCTGCCGCCTGGTGGCCGATTCCCCGAACAGCCACCTGAAAGCCGCACCGAAGACACTTCCTGTTCCCAAGGCCCTTGAGGCTGGGATGGACACCTGCCCTCCTGAAACGTCCTGGCGGAAAACATCGGAAAGCAATTCCAACCAGTGCCCACTTTCAAGGAGACAACTGCAAGAGGGAAATTGTACTCACCCTGTATTAGGGGAAAAAGAGGACGTGGAAAGATACCAGCATCACTAATTCTTCAAGGGATGCCAAATCCTAACTTCAATGAGGTGTCACCTCCCATCCGGCAGCATGCCCAGCATCAAAAACAAAAGGCGTCAAGAGGTAGATGCTGGAGAGGGCTTGGGAACAAGGGAATCCTCCTACACCGATGGTGGGGGTGTTAAAGGGTGCAGCCTCTATGGAGAGCACGGTGGAGGGTCTTTAAATAATTGCACATCGAGTTCCCCTAGCATCCCTTAATCCCACTCCTGGGCTTCGAGCCAGAGAAAAACCAATAAAGAAAACGACACCTGCACCCCTGTTTTCAGGGCAACACTATTTACATTAACCAAGACACAGAATCAGCCAACGTGTCCACCCACAGAAAAATGAACATGATCGGGTCCATATACACAACGGAATACGAGCCAGCCCTAAAAAGGAACGAAATGATGCCACAGGCAGCAACACGCATGGACTGGGAGCTTATCATACTAAGTGAAGGAAGTCAGGGAGAGAAAGACATATATCATAAGTTATCTTGTCCTCCTGCAATCTCCAAGTGCATACAAATGAATTACTTTACAAAACAGGAAAGGCTCACAGTCGTAGGAAACAAGGTCATCAACATAAGAGGTGAGAAGGGAGGGTCACGATAGGAGGTCGGGATTAACGGACACACATACACACATCAAGCAGAATCTCACAGAGGGCCTACTGAAAGACACTGGGAATTCTATGGAACACTAAGCTGTATGGGGGAAAAGCCAAAAAAGAATAGATATGCACCTATGTGTAACCGAATCAAGTTCCTGTACACCTAACAGAAACACAACATTGGAAATCAACTCTACTCCAGCGTCATACAGAAATTGAATTAAAAAAAGAAACGAGAGACAGAGAGGGGTGAAGAGGTGCTGCCGCCTTGTGGCCGTTTCCTGTAACAACAACTTGGAAGCCTGTGCTGAAGGATGCCTCTATTCCCAAGGGCTGTGGGGCTTAAAGGAAACCCTCCTGCCCTCAAGGACCGTCCTGGGGTAGCTCTCCGACAGAGAATTCTAAACAGGGTGAACGTCCACGATGCCAACTTCACGAGGGATGTCTGACTCATCCTTTGAAAAAAAAATCACACCAAAACATATCAGTATTGCTAACTAGTAGAGAGAGGCAAATCAAAACGACAACCAGGTCTCACCTCACAGCGGTCAGAATGGCGACTGTCCAAAAGGCTACAGACAACCAATGCTGGAGAGGGTGTGGAGAAAAGGGGAACTGCCTATACGCGTGGTGGGAATGTCCATTGGGGACAGCCACTATGGGGAACAACCTGGAGGTTCCTTAAGAAACTCACAAGAGAATGAAAGTACAATACTCCCCAACACCAGACACAGAAACGGCACATGCACGAGAGATCTACGCTTCAGGCTGGATCCTCTCAGTGTTGAGGCACACCTAGGCAGAACCTGCTTTCACATGAATCGCAGCACTTTCTCTCTTGATCCACCTCTTAGAATCTTGAAAATCAACCAAAAAGAAACGAAAGGGAACTACGTTTCAACTTCAAAGCCTTTGCACAGCGCAGGAGACCCTACACAGAAACCAGAAGACAGCCCACAGAAGGGGAAAAAGGCTTTGCAAAGGAGATTCCCCACAAGGATTGGATTTCCAACACATACAAGCACGTCATGCAGCCGAGTAGCAAAAAAGCCACAAACAACCCTGTGAAAATGAGGCGACAGAGCTAAATGGACATTTCTCCCCGAAGGCTTCCAGATGGCCAAGGAGCACAGGTGATGAAGCTCGGCACCACTCACGATGGAAGAATTGCACATCCAGAGGACAATGAGGTATCACCCCACACAGGTCAGAAAGGCCATCCTGCAAAGTCAACAACAATAAAGGCTGGAGAGGGTGTGGAGAGAAGGGAACCCACTCACGCTGTGGATGGGAACATGGAAGGGGACATGCACGATGGAGGACAGGATGCATGTTCATGAAAACATGAAACACAGAAGTACCCTGGGACCCAGCCATGCCTCTCCTGGCTGTACACCGGAGAGAAGTAAAATTTGAAAAAGACACCTGCACCTCCACGATGCTGGCAGCACCATGCACAATAGCCCACACGGGGAGCCAGCCCTGGGTGGATAAGGACAGATACGTGGGTAAAGAAGATGTGGTCCAGATACACCATGGAAGATTACTCAGCCACAAAACAGGGTGAAATCAGGCCACTTCCACCCACACGGAAGGAAGGAGGGATCATCCCACTAAGTGAACTGAGACAGCGAAGGACATGACTCTTAAGCTACCATTTGTAGGGGAACCTGAACACACACACAGAACAGAAACACCCTCACAGGCTTAGAAGCGACACTCATGGTTACCAAAAGAAAGAGGTGGTGGGCAGGGAGAGATCAGCAGGATGAGATGAACAGATACACAGGGCTTCTCATAAACTCCTCAACAAGGATGCTGGGGAGAGCACAAGGAGCCCTACTCAACACTCTGTCAGAAGCTATCTGGGAACAGGTGCTGGAGAAGAACATAGAGGCATCTAGGTAGAAGTGAATCCAGTTGCTGTATACAGGCAAAAAAACAAAGGAAAAGAAAAAGACAAAAACATCCCAGAATATTCTACATCAGCTGTAGCCATATATAAACTAAAAAATTTCACAAAAGAAACAGGAAAAGGAAATGCTGACTCTATTCCCCTCAGGCCTGGCACATCCCTGGAGACGGAGCAGGCTTGGGTCCCAAGGCTGGGCTGGGCTGGGCTGGGGCTGAGCAAGCAGGGCAGGAGGTGCCTGCAACGGAGCCTTCCCCTCCCACCTGCAGAGCCTGCTCCCCTGGCCATGGGACCTCCCTCTCCAGATCCAGGCGGGCCCTCCTACAGAGACACCAGGCCTCCTGCACCCAAAGGATGCTGGAGCCTCTGGGCTGCAAGAGCCCGGAAAAGTCCCCAGGGCTGCATGACTCCTGGTAGGGGCGCTCCCACCCCCAGCCTCCTGCCTTAGGGTCGCCCACCTAGGCTGGGCAGCATCCCCCACAGAGGGCTATGGCAGGATGTGGCATGTGTCGGGGCTGAAGGGTCGGGGGGAGCAGGGAAGGGGACACCAGCCTCGGGTGTTCCTTCGGGCACATCCCCTCAAAGCGCCAAGCCAGGAGCAGGACCTTCCCTGAGGCTCTGGTTGCCTGGGAAACCGGGGTCCAGCACAACGTCGTGCTGCCACCTGGTGGCCGATTCCCAGAACAACCACCTGAAAGCAACCCTCGAAGGCACATCCTGCTCCCAAGGCCAGTGGGGCTGGGATGTGTCCAAGACACCTGCCCTCCTGAAACGTCCTGGGGAAAACATTGGAAAACAATCCAAACCAGGGCCGACTTTCAAGGAGCCAACTGCAAGGGGGAAATTTACTCACAGCATACTATACAACAAGAAACAAAAAGGACACGGAACGATGCAACATCACTAATTCTTCAAGGGATGCAAATCCTAACTACAATGAGGTGTGACCTCCCATCCAGCAGGATGGCCAGCATCAAAAACAAAAACAGAAACAATCGACACAGAATAATTGCTGGAGAGGGCTTGGGGACAAGGGAATCCTCCTACACCAACGGTGGGGATGGTAAAGGGTGCAGCCTCTATGGAAAGCACGGTGGAGCTTCCTTAAATAATTACACATCGAGTTCCCCTAGGATCCGGCAATCCCACGCCTGGGCTTCGATCTGGAGAAAACCCAATAATGAGAGCGACACATGCACCCCTGTTTTCCGGGCAGTACTATTTACATTAGCCAAGACACAGAATCACCCAGCGTGTCCACCCACAGAAAAATGAAGACGGTGGGGTCCACGTATACAACGGAATACAAGCCAGCCCTAAGAAAGAACGAAATGATGCCACAGGCAGCAACATGGTTGCACTGGGGGGTTGCCACACTAAGTGACACAAGTCAGAGAGAGAGAGACATCATCAAATGTCTTTTCCACCTGCAATCTACAAAGTCACACACATGGACTCATTTACACAACAGAAACAGACTCACCGACGTAGGAAACACACTCCTGATAATCAACAAAAGAAGTTCGAGGGGAGGGCACGTTAGCAGGTCGGGATTAGCTGATACACACGAATACCTATCACATCGAATCTCACAGAGGACCTACTGAATGACACAGGGAATTCTACTGAACACACTGTCATAAGCTATTTGGGAAAGAAGCCGAGAAAGAATAGATATGCACCTGTGTGTAACCGAATCAAGTTCCTGTACACCTAACAGAAACACAACATTGGAAATCAACTCTACTCCAGCATCATATAGAAATTGAATTAAACAGAAAAAACCAACCAGAGAGGGGCGAAGAGGTGCTGCCGCCTTGTGGCCGTTTCCTGTAACAACAACTTGAAAGCCTGTGCTGAAGGATGCTTCTATTCCCAAGGGCTGCGGGGCTTAAAGGAAACCCGCCTTCCCTCAAGGACCGTCCTGGGGTAGCTCTCCAGCTGAGAATTCTAAACAGGGTGGACGTTCAGGAGGCCAACCTCAAGAGGGAAGTCTGATTCATCCTTTAAGAAAAACATCACACCAAAACATGTCAATATCATTACCTAGCAGAGAGAGGCAAATCAAAACGACAACCAGGTCTCAGCTCACAGCGGTCAGAATGGCAACTGTCCAAAAGGCTACAGACAATCAATGCTGGAGAGGGTGTGGAGAGAAGGAAACCCGCTCACGCTGTGGACGGGAATATGGGTGGGTACATCCACGATGAAGACCAGGAGGGAGGCTCATTGAAACACGAAACAGAGAAGGACCCTGTGACCCAGCCCACCCTCTCCCGGGCGTACATCCGGACACATTACAAAGTCATCTGCACCCCAGCGATCACGGCAGCCCTAGGCACAACAGCCCACACAGGGACCCAACCCAGGCGCATAAGGACGGAGGAATGGATAAAGACGCTGTGGTCCACATCCACAATGGGAGATTACTCAGCCACCAGACAGGGTGCAGGAAGGCCATTTCCAGCCACAGGGAAGGAAGCAGAGGTGATCCTCCTCAGGGAACTCCGTGAGACCGGGAGCAGCAAGTCTAGCCTAAGCCATCACTGGTGGGGCGGTGGACTCTAAACACAGATACAATGAACTTCTCTGCAAAACAGAAACAACCTCACAGGCTTACACAAGTCACCTATGGGTACCAAAAAACAGAGGTGGTGGGCAGGGACAAAGTAGCAGGTAGGGATAAACACATACACAGGACTGTCTATAACATAATCAACAAGGACCCAGTGTATGGCAGAAGGAACCCAACAACAGGCTTTAATAAGCTCTATGGGAACAGGTCCTGAAAAAGAACATACATGCGTGTCTGCATATAAGGGACTCAACGTGCTGTATACCGGAAACACACAAAAAGGAAAACACAACGGAATATGCTAAATCAGCTGTAGCACACACACACAAAACTAAGGAATTTAAACAAAACAGAAATACAGAAAGAGAAATGCCGACTCTATTCCCCTCAGGCCTTGGTGACCTGGGCTGCTGGCACATCCCTGGAGACGGAGCAGGCTTGGGTCCCAAGGCTGGGCTGGGCTGGGCTGGGGCTGAGCGAGCAGGGCAGGAACTGCCTGCAACGGAGCCTTCCCCTCCCACCTGCAGAGCCTGCTCCCCTGGCCATGAGACCTCCCTCTCCAGATCCAGGCGGGCCCTCCTACAGAGACACCAGGCCTCCTGCACCCAAAGGATGCTGGAGCCTCCGGGCTGCAAGAGCCTGGAAAAGTCCCCAGGGCTGCATGACTCCTGGTGGGCGGCTGCCACCCCCAGCCTCCTGCCTTAGGGTCGCCCACCTAGGCTGGGCAGCATCCCCCACAGAGGGCTGCGGCAGGATGTGGCACGTGTCGGGGCTGAAGGGTCGGGGGGAGCAGGGAAGGGGACACCAGCCTCGGGTGTTCCTTCGGGCACATCCCGTCGAAGCGCCAAGCCAGGAGCAGGACCTTCCCTGAGGCTCTGGTTGCCTGGGAAACCGGGGTGCGGCACGAAGACGTGCTGCCGCCTGGTGGCCGATTCCCCGAACAGCCACCTGAAAGCCGCACCGAAGACACTTCCTGTTCCCAAGGCCCTTGAGGCTGGGATGGACACCTGCCCTCCTGAAACGTCCTGGCGGAAAACATCGGAAAGCAATTCCAACCAGTGCCCACTTTCAAGGAGACAACTGCAAGAGGGAAATTGTACTCACCCTGTATTAGGGGAAAAAGAGGACGTGGAAAGATACCAGCATCACTAATTCTTCAAGGGATGCCAAATCCTAACTTCAATGAGGTGTCACCTCCCATCCGGCAGCATGCCCAGCATCAAAAACAAAAGGCGTCAAGAGGTAGATGCTGGAGAGGGCTTGGGAACAAGGGAATCCTCCTACACCGATGGTGGGGGTGTTAAAGGGTGCAGCCTCTATGGAGAGCACGGTGGAGGGTCTTTAAATAATTGCACATCGAGTTCCCCTAGCATCCCTTAATCCCACTCCTGGGCTTCGAGCCAGAGAAAAACCAATAAAGAAAACGACACCTGCACCCCTGTTTTCAGGGCAACACTATTTACATTAACCAAGACACAGAATCAGCCAACGTGTCCACCCACAGAAAAATGAACATGATCGGGTCCATATACACAACGGAATACGAGCCAGCCCTAAAAAGGAACGAAATGATGCCACAGGCAGCAACACGCATGGACTGGGAGCTTATCATACTAAGTGAAGGAAGTCAGGGAGAGAAAGACATATATCATAAGTTATCTTGTCCTCCTGCAATCTCCAAGTGCATACAAATGAATTACTTTACAAAACAGGAAAGGCTCACAGTCGTAGGAAACAAGGTCATCAACATAAGAGGTGAGAAGGGAGGGTCACGATAGGAGGTCGGGATTAACGGACACACATACACACATCAAGCAGAATCTCACAGAGGGCCTACTGAAAGACACTGGGAATTCTATGGAACACTAAGCTGTATGGGGGAAAAGCCAAAAAAGAATAGATATGCACCTATGTGTAACCGAATCAAGTTCCTGTACACCTAACAGAAACACAACATTGGAAATCAACTCTACTCCAGCGTCATACAGAAATTGAATTAAAAAAAGAAACGAGAGACAGAGAGGGGTGAAGAGGTGCTGCCGCCTTGTGGCCGTTTCCTGTAACAACAACTTGGAAGCCTGTGCTGAAGGATGCCTCTATTCCAAGGGCTGTGGGGCTTAAAGGAAACCCTCCTGCCCTCAAGGACCGTCCTGGGGTAGCTCTCCGACAGAGAATTCTAAACAGGGTGAACGTCCACGATGCCAACTTCACGAGGGATGTCTGACTCATCCTTTGAAAAAAAAATCACACCAAAACATATCAGTATTGCTAACTAGTAGAGAGAGGCAAATCAAAACGACAACCAGGTCTCACCTCACAGCGGTCAGAATGGCGACTGTCCAAAAGGCTACAGACAACCAATGCTGGAGAGGGTGTGGAGAAAAGGGGAACTGCCTATACGCGTGGTGGGAATGTCCATTGGGGACAGCCACTATGGGGAACAACCTGGAGGTTCCTTAAGAAACTCACAAGAGAATGAAAGTACAATACTCCCCAACACCAGACACAGAAACGGCACATGCACGAGAGATCTACGCTTCAGGCTGGATCCTCTCAGTGTTGAGGCACACCTAGGCAGAACCTGCTTTCACATGAATCGCAGCACTTTCTCTCTTGATCCACCTCTTAGAATCTTGAAAATCAACCAAAAAGAAACGAAAGA